>NC_068557.1:13955833-14257500 GCF_022201045.2 Citrus sinensis | reverse complement strand
TAAGGGTCTAGAAACTTTGCTAAAATCTTTAATGAAACGTCTATAGAAACCAGCATGCCCAAGGAAAGATCTTACTTCTCTGACTGTTTTGGGTGGAGGAAGATTAGAAATGAGATCCACCTTGGCTTTGTCAACCTCAATACCTTTACTCGAAATGATGTGACCGAGAACAATACCTTGTTTTACCATAAAATGGCATTTCTCCCAATTTAAGACCAAGTTCTTCTCGATACATCTCTGCAGAACTAGTGTTAGATGATGTAAACATTGATCAAATGAATCACCAAAGACAGAAAAGTCATCCATAAAGACTTCAAGAAATCGTTCAACCATATCAGAAAAAATGCTTAGCATGCATCGTTGAAATGTAGCAGGTGCATTACATAATCCAAATGGCATTCTCCTATATGCAAATGTGCCAAAAGGGCAAGTGAAAGTAGTTTTCTCTTGATCTTTTGGTGCTATGGGAATCTGATTATATCCTGAGTAGCCATCTAGAAAGCAATAAAATTCATGGCCTGCTAATCTATCAAGCATTTGATCAATAAATGGTAAAGGAAAATGGTCTTTACGTGTGACAGAATTCAACTTTCTATAATCAATGCATACACGCCATCCTGTAGTTACTCTAGTGGGTATCAATTCATTATCAGCATTCGTAACTACTGTGACTCCTGACTTTTTGGGGACAACTTGTACAGGACTGACCCATGAACTATCAGAAATTGGATAAATGATACCTGCATCTAATAGCTTAAGGACTTCAGTTCTAACAACTTCTTTCATGTTAGGATTTAACCGACGTTGCATCTCCCTAGTAGTTTTAGCATTTTCATCAAGGTGAATGTAATGCATGCAGTCTACTGGGTTTATACCTTTAATGTCTGCTATGGTCCATCCTAATGCCCCTTTGTGCTCTTTCAAAACATCCAACAACTTACCTTTTTGTTCGTCATTGAGGGATGCTGAGATGATTACCGGTAGAGTACTTTCTTCTCCCAAAAACGCATATTCCAAAGTGTTGGGCAATGGTTTGAGCTCGAGTTTCGGTGGTGATTCTGATGATGGAATGAGTTGCTTCTCTGATGGTGCTAGTTGCTCAACTCTTGATTTCCATTTATTAGTGTCCAAGGATGGTGCGGAGTCAAGCAGGGCGTTGACCTCATCGACCGATCTGTCAATATCAAAATTCAAACCAAAGTGAGTTAAACATGTTTGTAAAGGATCATCACTAAGGTTTGAAACAAAAGTATCATCAACTAATGCTTCAATTAAATCCACATCAACAATTCCATCATCTGCACTGTGAGGTTGTTTGGCAATGTTGAAGATGTTCAGCTCCATAGTCATGTTGCCGAAAGACAACTGCATATTTCCAGTCCTGCATTGAATGTGAGCATCCGCAGTTGCCAAGAAAGGTCGGCCTAGAATAATGGGGATGTGCTTCCTTGAATCCTGTATTGGTTGAGTGTCAATTACAATAAAGTCAACAGGAAAATAAAATTTGTCTACCTGGATAAGCACGTCCTCCACAATACCACGAGGTATTTTCGTGGACCGATCTGCAAGCTGTAACACCACTGGAGTTGGGTGTAATTCTCCCAATCCAAGTTTCACAAATACTGAATAAGGCAACAGATTTACACTAGCTCCTAAATCCAACAAAGCATTCTCAATTGTGTGGTTCCCTATGCTACATGAGATAGTGGGGGAGCCTGGGTCTTTGCATTTTAAAGGAATTTTATGTTGGAGTATAGAACTAACGTTTTCTGTTAAAAATGCCTTCTTTTGAACATGCATGTTTCTCTTTTTAGTACAAAGGTCTTTAAGAAACTTGGCATAAGATGGAACTTGTTTAATAGCATCAAGCAAAGGGATGTTAACACTTACCTGTTTGAAGATTTCGAGAATCTCACCTGTGGATTTTCCCTTTTTTCCTTTCGCTAACCTCTGAGGAAATGGAGCTTTGGGAACATATTCTTGTGGGTTGGTTTCTTCTTTCTCCTCCGGTGATGAGTCATCAACATTCACAGGTACAATTTGATTTTCTTTTGTCACCGGCATCTCCACTTTGTTGTCGACTTCCTTTCCTTTTCGCAAGGTCATTACTGCTTTGACCTCTCCATGTTGCTGTGGTGAACTAGTACTTGCTTCATGTACTCCTTTAGGATTAGGCACTGGTTGACTTGGAAATTTACCTTTCTCAACAGTCATTGCCAAGGTCTGAACTGAAGAAGCAAGTTGTCCTACCATCTTCTCGAGGCTTGAAACTGATTGGGCTTGTGAGTTGAAGCCCGCTCTCAACTCATTTCGTAGTCCATCAATGGTGCGATTCTGTTGCTCAATCGTAGAGTGAGTAAGATTCTTGAGATTCTGGAATGAATCCTCCCATGGTCTGGGTTGAGAGTAATTCTGATTCTGATTGTATGGTCTGAATGGTGGCTGAGAGGCTTGAGGATTTTGTGGAATTGGTTGCATTGGTGGAGCTGGAGCTGCTGGTCCATTCTGTTGGAATCCTTGAGACCATGAAAAATTAGGGTGGTCTCTCCATTCAGGGTTATATGTGTTGGAGTATGGGTTGTAATTTGATGGCTTTCTCATTACACCTATGGCATTGGCTTGATCTGAGTATGAGTCATGGTCATGTGGTTCTGTTGATTTAGCAATCGATAATGATGCTATTTGTCGAGCAAGACCTTCAACCATCTCCTTGACTTCTTTGATTCCCGAAGTTGACTCGCCAATGTGAACCTCATTCACTCCTTTAATCCTTCTAGTATTCCTGAGTGATCGACTCCGTTGTTGGGAATTATCCGCTTGTCGCTGGAAGAATTCCCAAATTTCTGATGCACTTTTTGACATTAGCTCTCCTCCACTTGTTGCCATTAGCCATTCTTGCACATTTGGTAGTAATCCCTCCAAAAAGTATTGACATTGGTGCCATTTTTCGTACCCATGATGTGGACACTTCAAGAGTAGCCCATTAAATCGCTCCCATGTTTCAAAAAATTGCTCGTCCTCTCTCTGGGTAAACTCCGAGATTTCCCTGCGAATAGCATTGGTTTTATGCACTGGAAAATATTTATTTAAAAATTTTGTAACCATTTGTTCCCATGATGAAATGCTATTGGCAGGTAAAGTATTTAACCATGAACGAGCTCTATCCTTTAAAGAAAATGGGAATAATCTGAGTTTAACATCATCGTCTGAAAAATTTTCATATTTAAAAGTTTGACAAATGGCATGAAAATCATTCAGATGATTATATGGATCCTCATTTTCTAAGCCATAAAATGTGGGGAGACAATTTAGCACACTAGGTTTTAATTCAAAACTCCTAGCAGCTACATTTGGGTATCTTATGCATGATGTGCTCAAATTAGCTAAGGGACTAAAATAGTCCTTAAATGGCCTCTCCTGTGGTGCTTGTAAATCCATTTTATTTTTAACGTGTTTGTGTGTGCGAAGTGTTTTTTCTAGTTCAAGGTCTATAGGTTCAAGATTAGGTAATAATGACCTACGACCATGCATGCAAAATAAATAAAATAAAAATAAAGATGCAAACAAAACAAAAAATAAAGATGGGAACAAAACAAATAAAAATAAAGAAGAGGGAGAAATTACGATACTAACCTTATTGCGCTATTACAACCTTTTTATAAAAATACACAAAAATAAATACGTGAAAGAAATTAACTAAAAATTAAATTAATAAGATAAACAAAAAAAATTACAAAGAAAAATAAATGGAAAATTAAATTACAAAATTTTAAAGAAGAGAAAAAGAAAAGAAATACTAACCTTTAAATGTAGATTCACTTTTTTTTTCTTTTTTTTTTTAATAATAAAAAAATACAAGAAAACAAATAAAAGAAATTATTCACAAAAATTAATTCTATGAATTAAAATTACTTACCTCCCCGGCAACGGCGCCAAAAACTTGTTGTGCAAATTTTAATGTACTCGCAAGCGCACGAATCTATTGTAGTATAGATCTATGGTGACGAGTGTCGATCCCACGAGGAGGTGGATTTTAATTATATGTAGAATTAATTTTGTAAATGGGTAGTTGGATTTATGGTGGAAATGATTTGGAATATGCTAATAATTAAATTAAAATGGCGAGAATAAATTCTAAAATTGGAATTGCAATTGAGAGAATAAATTGAAGAGAAAATCTATTAAATTGACGTACTTGGGTATCTGGATCCGTATCAACATGCATCATGGGCTAAATATTCCTTATTAATACCAATTAAATCATGAGGGGGGAATCCACACCTCATGAACCACGCTCTAATCAATATGGTGCTAAGGGCTTATCGTGCCAAATAATAATAACCTTGTACCAGAGGGCCGGTGAAACCAAGGCGGTACTAGACAAGATTAGTATTATTTGTCGACGAGAAGTCAAAACATCCACAAAAACTAGAGGGGAAGAGAAAATAAATTTACCAAATTAAGCCCATGACACATGTTGAGACTTCACCTTCAACCCAAGCTTGAAAGAAAATTAGCCACTCATAATTGAACTAGGGGCAAAATGGGAATTTATTAAAATACAAAGAAAATACAAGATGGAGAGGGAATTACAGAAAATGGATCCCAAAAATGGATTCAGAGATATCAAATTAGGGGGGGGAGGCCCCCTTTTTATAGATACATGGAGTAAATCATGGCCATCGGATTAAAAACAGTTTGGACGCTCAGGATTGCGCCACGTCATCAGTCAACAGTCCACGGTTTGACCACGCGGATGAACAGTAACACGGTTTGACCCGACTTTGAACAGTAACGCGGTTTGACCCGGATGAACAGTAACGCGGTTTGGTTGAAAATAATCCTGTGTGATGCATGCACCGTACACGAGATTTTTCGTCCACTGATATGCTGCCACGTCACCATCAACAGTACATAAGAATTTTAGCCCAACAGGATCGTGACACCTCATCAGTCAATGCCACATCATCGGTCAATGCCACGTCATCATCCGTCTATGTGAACAGTGTCGTGAACAGTAACGTATACAGTACCGTACACGTGAATAGTACCGTACATGTGAATAGTGCCATTTTTCCTTTTATGCTCCTCCTAAGGTTTTCGACCGTCCTGAGTTCAAAAGTGATGTCCGTTTTGCCGTCTGATCTCTCCTTTATTGTGAAATGACTATAATGCCCCTAAAATACATAAAATACTTAATTAAAATAAAACACATGTAATTAAATCACAAGAAGGTTAAATATATAAAAGTAAGGGTTGTTAGTAAGACTTAAAATGTAAAATGACGGTTTTCTCCTTTATAAATATGCATTTTCTAACACTCAACAAAAACAAAGGGAAAAAGAAATGAAAATAGAATTTCATATTTGTAACCAACCTGAATTTGTGATCCAAATTGAACCAAATTTAATTCGATTTGATTCGGTCCGGTTTTTAGTTTCCACCCCAATTAGGTTGAATTCTCCAACCTGAATGGGTTGTAACCCAAACCAAAACCTAAACAACCAAACTGAAACCTAATTTGCCCACCCCTAATTAAAATAAGTTGAAGATTAGTAAAGCAACTATCTAAGAACAAGATTAGATCAAGAAACTGATTAGTTGAAGATGTACACACAATCAAAGAAGAAAGATAGTTTATGTAGTTTAGTGCATAAAAACACCTACATCCACAACTAGAGAAACAATGTTGCCTGGGTTTTGTTGATGATGAAAGTTATGGAGCCCTTCTACCATTACAAGAGAAAAAATTTATCTTATAAAACTTTCCTAAAACTTTTAAAGATCCTAGAAAACTCATTATAAGATCCTTTACTAATCACACCTTTATATTAACCTAGAAAACAATAATCCTAAGTTAGTACATGTTACCTTTTAAATCTAAAGCTTACTAGGACTAACTTTGTATAATTATTGCTAATATGCCACATAGATATAATAACTTTGATCCTAACAAAATTCTAACTAATGCTTAGGGATTACTAGCTTGGATTGGCCGAAGAATGAGATTAGGGATTTTTTTCCATATTCTTTATTTTGTTTTATATTTGGAATCCAACATATAGTTCTAGTAGTAATGAGTAGTCTTTTTGGGGCCTAGGTCCTAGGTTTAAACTTTAGTGGTTGAGTGAGTTAATTAAAAAAACTTGTTCTAATATTTATATTTTATAATAATTTATTAGTATGAACTTTAAAATGTAGGTTGGTGAGTTAGGAAAATTAAATCTAATTAGGTTGAAATAATTTTACGAATCCAACTGAACCCAAATCGAATGGATTGTGCAAATTTTTGCACACTACTTTTGACTAATGTGAAAAATATTATGTCAGCCTATATGGCTATATAGCATGTCGATTTTGATGATAACAAACCAAATATTTTGGGTAAAATTGGAAATACACATAATGTTTTTATAAAACAAGAATACAGATGTTGCTTTAAAAAAGTCTTTAAAAAAATTTTCTGTATATTTTCATAATAAGATTTTTTAGATAATATCTTGTTATGTTCATAAACAGCATCCTGCTTATAGCAACCGGCAAACCAAATACACCAAACATGCATTCTGGAGATAACCAGACAACTGGATAAGCTAAACGAAAAATCGAATACATCAAACATGCTTTCTAAAGACAACTAATACACCGACTACTTTAAACGATAAATCGATTAATTAAAATTAGCTCTCTAGAATCAAACGGCATACCAGTTACCACTAAGCGGTAAATTAGTTATTCACAAATTCAAAATTTGGCTACAACAGTAATATCAAGCGGAAATCCAGTTAGCATAAATGGCAAGTCGGTTATCACCATCAGCTAATTTTGTGACTCTTTCTATAAATAGCTAAAGAAAAAACCATTGCAAGTGTTGTTGAACAATCTGGGCAGTATCTATCTACAATCCAAAGTGCTCTAAACTTATACTTTGTACACATACACACACTTGAGCTATTATTTGCTTACATTTTAATAGGGAGTGAGTGCTTCATTTTATTTATCATTTAATTATCAAAAGTTAAGTGATTGTAAGTGTGAGAAGCACTTGGATAAGAGGTGAGGGAATCATCTTAAGATGGTAAAGGTTGACTGACACCTTGGAAGTCAATTGTAAACTCTTGAGCCTTGGACTGTGAAGTCTAGATAATGAAATCCTCAAGCTCAGTGTACTTGGAAGTATGGACATAGGTGGGGTTTGCCGAACCGTGTAAAAACTCGTGTGTTTTCTTTTCTCTATCCTTTATCTTTTTATCTTTATTGCACAATATTTTATTTAAATTAAATCTGCCTGTTTTGGTTCTTGAATTTTATTAGAAAACCAATTCACCCCTCTTGGGTTGCACACTTGGAATTTCATTTGGTATCAAAGTAAGGTTCTTTCGTTAAGACTTAACCATCTAGAGTAAAAAATACATGGCAACCCAAAATGATTCTAGTTTTAAGAAAGGTCAATCTACCACTAGGCCACCTTACTTTAATGGAAATGACTACCCATATTGGAAAACTAGGATGAGAATTTACTTGCAAGCTCTAGATTATGATATATGGGAAATTGTTAGTGATGGTCTATTTATGCCTACTATAGAAATGGAAAAAGGGAAGAAATTCCAAGGCCTTCACGTCAACGAAGTGAGGCAGAAAGAAAAAGGCCTCCTTGAACCCCAAAGCCATGAATGCATTATTTTGTACCTTAGATAAGAAAAAGTTTCATAGAGTTTCATAGAGTTTCAGTTTGTTCAAATGCTTATAAAATTTAGAAGAAACTTAAAAGTTATTTATAAGGGTACAAACCAAGTTAAAGAGCCTAAGATTAGTATATATACTAGGCAATACAAATTGTTTCAAACAGAACAAAATGAAAGCATTCATTCCATGAAACTAGGTTCATCAACATAGTAAATGCTTTAGGAGCTCTAGGAAAAACCTTTTCAAATAGTGAAAAGGTAAAGAAAATCATTTGGTCATTACCAAAAGAATGAAGACCTAAGATAACAACCATTGAGGAAGTCAAAGATTTAAATACTTTACCTATTAATGACTTAATTGGTTCACTTATCTCTTATGAAAAGGATTTGGCAACTGAAAGAGATGATGAAGATAAAAAGAAAAAAAGCATTGCACTTAAAGCCTTAAAACTTGAAAGCGATGAAGAAAACAACTTTGAGGATGAAGAGATGGCTATGATGGCCAGAAAATTCAAGAAGTTCTTCAAGAAAACTAGTGAGAGAAGAAGATTAAAAAATTTTAGAAATCAAAAGGAGAAGAATGATGTAATCACTTGCTATGAATGCAAGAAACAAGGCCACATAAGATTATAGCGTCTCATCTCAACAAGCTCAAGAACAAGGCAATGGCATTAACATGAGATGATAGTGATGAAGAAACTAGTGAAGATGAAGAACAATAGGAAATGTCAAACTTAGGTTGCTTGACAATTGAAGAAGAATCATTTGATGAATTTGGTGAAGTAAATAATCTTCCTACTTATGATTAATTATATGATGCCTTTAAAGAGTTGTATTGTGATTTGATGGAAATTGGTAAAAAAGAATGCATGTCTTAAAAAGAAAATACTAAAACTTTCAAATGAAAAGGATGCCTTGCAAAAATATAATGTCTCATTAAATGAAAGGGTCAAAGGACTACAACTAGAGAATAAAACACTGAATGATAAGATTGCTTTATTAAAGGAAAAACAAAGCACTTGACATGAGCATGAAAAATCACATGTTGATAATTTTATCAAAGAAAATGAAGTGCTCAAGAAGAAGAGCAATGAGCTTAACAAGATTGTGTCGAAATTTACAAATGGACAAAAGAACTTGGAAATATTACTTAGCTCTAAAAAATGTGTGTTTGATAAAGGAGGACGTGGGTATAAGCCTAACTTGAAACAAAAATATTGCAAGAATTATTTTGTTAAGGTGACCACCACTAGAGATCATAAAATTGTTTGTCATTATTGCAATAGAAATGGTCACTTAAGCTATGCATGTCCGATAAAGAAAAATACATATTTTGGAATTAAAGCTATTTGGGTTCCAAAAGGAGCCAATACTAACACTTAAGGACCCAAAATGTTTTGGCACCTAAAACTTGAGATCTTTTCTACAAGAATCAAAGAAGAAAGGAAAAAAGGAATAGATGGTATTTTGACAGTGGATGCTGAAGGCATATGACTAGTGATTATTCATATTTTTCAAGTTTTACCAAAATCGAAAATGGAGGAGATGTATCATTTGGAGACAACTCAAAAGGAAAGGTTCTTGGAGTTGGTAATGTTGGTATTATTGAAAATATATGTTTGGTTGAAAACGTGAAACACAACTTGCTTAGTATTAGTCAATTATGTGATAAAAGCTACAAAGTCATCTTTGATAAATCAAAATGTGTAATTAAGATGCATGTGATGACAAACTTTTGTTTGTTGGAAAAGGATGCATAAATGTGTATAGTATTAATATGGATTGTGTATTGTCTCATGATAAATGTTTTTTTTTATTTTTTTGCATTACATGATGATAGTTAGTTGTGGCATAAAAGACTAGGACATGCAAGCATGGATTGGATTTCAAGAATCTAAAATTGTTTTGGTTAAAGGTCTTCCTAAAATTGGTTTTCTCAAAGATAGAGTATGTGATGCATGTCAATTTGGAAAACAAGTCAAAACATCTTTCAAAGACAAAAATCATATCTCTACTTCAAAACCCCTTCAACTTGTTCACATGAATTTGTTTGGACTATCTAGATATGCAAGTCTAATGATACATATTATGCATTTGTGGTTGTTGATGATTTTCAAGATTTACTTGGGTTTATTCTTGGATTGTAAAGATGATGCTTTTGACGCTTTTAAAACTTTCTGCAAAAGAGTTCAAACTGAAAAGGGATATGTTATTTCTTGCATTAGAAGTGATCATGGTAGACAATTTGAAAATCATGCATTTGAAAGTTTTTGTAATAATTTTGGTATTGAACATCAGTTTTCATCACCTAGGACTCAACAAAAAAATGGAGTTGTTGAGATAAAGAATATGACTATTCAGAAAATGGCTAAGACTATGCTCAATGAGAACTCATTGCCAAAATATTTTGGTGCCAAAGTCGTTAACACTACATGTTCTGTTTTAAATCATGTGTTAATTAGGTTATCTCCTAACAAGACTCCCTATGAGTTTTGGAAAGATAGAAACCTAACATTGATTATTTTAAAGTCTGGTTGTAAATGTTTTATTTTAAACACAAAAAAACATTTTAGGAAAATTTGATCCTAAATCCGATGTTGCTATCGTTCTTGCGTATTCAACCTCAAGCAAAGTTTATAAAGTCTATAGTAAAAGGACAATGGTTGTGGAAGAATCTATACATGTCATATTTGATGAATTTAACCTAGGCTTTTCAACTGAATATTCTCTCCTAAATTTGATCTATTTTGGTCAATTTTTAATCAAATTGAGCCTATACATCACTTCTAAACATCATTCCTTTCATCTTAATCGGTTCATCATCAAAAAGGGGAAGATTGTTAGCCTAAATGACTATATAGCATGTTGATTTTGATGATAACAAACCACGTGTTTTGAGTAAAAGTGGAATTACACATTATATTTCTATAAAACAACAATATGGATGTTGCTTTAACAAAGTCTTAAAACATTTTTTATATATTTCATAATAATATTTTTCAGATAAAATCTTGTTCTGTTCATAAACGGTACCCTGCTTATAGCAACCGACAAACTGGATATGTCAAACATACATTTTGGAGACAACTGGACAACTGGATAAGTTAAACGAAAAACTGGATACATCAAACATGCTTTCTGGAGACAACTTGATAAGAACCCCTCTAGATCTTGATTAGTGTTAAATATTGTATATTTATTAAGGGTTAAAAATGTTATTTTGTGCTATTATTGTAATTTATATTTGTAATTGTGTAACATATTGTGAATTTCTAATTATTTTTCTAAATATTTGATTTTGTGTATTTTTGTCTGTTTATTAGGTAAAAATAATAATTTCATGCAATTTGAGGTTCTAAACAAATGTACAGATGTCAAATTGGGATTTCGGAAGTCCAAGAAATTATGTCATTGTCGATGAGGATCCAAGACTTTTATTGTAAATTTTTAAGTTTTTACCACTGTAAATGTGGTAATTGTAAAATTATAAGTTTTTATCATGTTAGGTATGGTAATTGTTAGTGGAATGTGTTGGATATACTTGAGTGGATTAAGTTAGGTTTATATTAGGTTTATGTTTTATTAGTGGAACAAATGTAAGGTTAAGATGTAATTAGATTTATTTATTTGTGTGGTGTAGATTTACCATGTATTAGTATAAATAGAGGGAGGGGGGGGGGGGAAACACACCTCTTCACACATTCTTTTCTCTTCTTTCTCCCCTAAATTCTTTTTCTCATCTCTCTTCGTAATATATTTTCAATAAATAAAATTAGTTTTATTTCAATTTTCAAATTCCATTTTTTAAATTATGTGTTTTTCAATTTTAATAATTTCCTTTTTTTCAAATATGTTTAGTTAAATATTAGTAGTTCGGGGAAGATGAAACTCTTAATAAAAAAAATATGATTTAATCAAATTCTATTTTTAATTGTATAAATTGAATTATTTTCTAATTAATTTTATCCATATTTTATATTTTGAAATTTTGATTTATTGTAGACAAAAATGGGAGTTTGGCACAATGAATTTTTAATATCTTAGTATAAAATATGGAAAAATGGCATTTAAGTTGAGTTTTGGCACATTAAGTTCTTAATCCATAATAAAATTAATGGGAAAATTATTTTAATTTATACAATTAATCTTTTAGGAAATAAAATAAAAATAAAAAGAATTTGTTAAATTGCATTTATTACTATGAATGGATCCATCACCCTAACTAATTCAATTTCATTGTTTTTCTTAAATTAAATTGCATATTTTTAATTTTTAATTTTATTTTTTTGATAAACTTAAATAAATAAATTAAATCTTTTCTTTATGGATCGGCATCGAACTCACCGAGTTATAATATAACAAGACACTCTTATACTTGGGAGTTAGAAATTACTTTTAAGTCGTGTTAAATTTTTGGCATCGTTGCCGGATAGATATTTTTTTTTTTTACTTTATGTGTAAATTTTATTTTACCCCCCTTTTCTTTTCTTAAATTCTCTCCTATCCCCACATCTTTTATAATTTCAGTTGTACCCCAAAAGAATCTTGTTTCTGGGTCATTTTTCTCATAATTATAGTTTGACCACAAAATCACAAAAAGAATTTTGAATAGGTCCCTTGCCAAAATTTCCCATAAATCTCAAATTCGAACCTATAACTTGAACTTTCTTGGACCATAACTGGATTTCTTTGGACCTAATTTGGACTCAATAAAAAGAATATTGACTTTAAAAATTACCAGGCCCATTAATTTGAATTAATCACTTAATTGGTTGGTAATTTTTAAAATTTGAAAAAAAAGAAAAATAATCTACGCTTTGCGATAATAATTTCTTTTCTTCTTCTTTTTATTTATGCAATTTAATTTTTGCATTTATTTTATTTTTCTTTTTGGCTTTTACTTTGTTTATATATTTGGTTTATTGCCTATTTAGTTATTTTAATTTTAGTTAATTAATTTTTATTTTATTTATTTTTGTCTTGTATTTTTTTTGTACATTTATCTTGTTTATTTAATTTTCATTTTGTCTTTAATTTGTGTAATTTTTTTTTTGTTATTCATTTGTTCGTGTATCATCTTTACAACATAATTTTACACTCACACATCATCATTGCATGAGACGTTGGTCTTGAACTTCAAGTGACAGGTTAATTCGTAGATCTCAATCACCACCACCAATCATGGATGAGATCCAAGACGAAAATATTTTGGGCCAACTTAATCCTCCAGTTGATCAAAGAGACAACCAATCTCAACATGATCAGAATCAACCAACAACTTTGAGAGACTATATGAATCCAACGAGAACCGAAGCACTGTTGTGTATAGTATTTTCTCTAGAAGCGTCTTGATTCAACTTCAAATCAGGTATTATCCAACTTTTACCAACATTTCATGGTTTAGAATATAAAAATTCATATTTGCATCTAAGAGATTTTGAGGAAGTTTGTAATACATAAACCAAAATTGTAGCATGAACATAATTAGATTAAAACTTTTTCCTTTTTCATTAAAAGATAAAGCTAAAACTTGGCTACAAAACCTTAGATCTGGATTAATAAGAACTTGGAATAACATGCAAGAACAATTTTTGAAAAAATTCTTTCCACCTCATAGAACTAATCTTTTAAAAGGCAAATCACTTCTTTCACTCAAAAGAATGGAGAAACATTATACCAATGTTGGGATGTGTTTAAAAAATTGCTTAACATATGTCCACACCATGGTTTTTAAACTTGGCAATTGGTCACTTATTTCTACAAGGGTTAACACCATAAAGTAGAAAAGTTGTAGAAATGATGTGTAATGTTAAATTTAGAGATAAAAATCCTAAAGATGCACAAAATTACCTTGACCAATTAGTTGAAAATGCACAACATTGGGATACTGTTAGGAAGGTTAAAGCTTTGGAAAAAAAAAAGTGATCAAGTAAAATATGTTCAAGAAATTGCATGTAATGTTTGTAGTTCTAACGATCATTTCACTCAAGATTGTCCCACTCTGCCTGCACTTAAAGAATGTTTGCATGATCAAGCTAATGCCATCAACACTTTTAACAAGTCAAACCCATATTCAATGACTTATAATCTTGGTTGGAGAAATCATCAAAATTTTAGTTGGAGGAGTAATAATAATACACAATCTTTACAAGCACCACCTCCATAAAAGTTTCAAAATACTCAACCTTATGCACCATATGTTCCACCACCATTGAAAAATTTAAAAGATACAATGCATTCATTCATTAGGAATCAAGATGCTATTAACAATCCAAATGCACAAACCTTTTCTGATTTGAAAGATACTCTTGGTAAAATTGCTTATTGTTGAGTGTTAGAAAATGCATATTTATAAAGGAGAAAACCGTCATTTTACATTTCAAGTCTTACTAACAACCCTTACTTTTATGTATTTAACCTTCTTGTGATTTAATTACATGTGTTTTATTTTAATTAAGTATTTTATGTATTTTAGGGGCATTATAGTCATTTCACAATAAAGGAGAGATCAGACGGCAAAACGGACATCACTTTTGAACTCAGGACGGTCGAAAACCTTAGGAGGAGCATAAAAGGAAAAATGGCACTATTCACATGTACGGTACTATTCACGTGTACGGTACTGTATACGTTACTGTTCACGGCACTGTTCACATAGATGGATCGATGATGTGGCATTGACCGATGATGTGGCATTGACTGATGAGATGTCACGATCCTGTTGGACTAAAATTCTTATGTACTGTTGATGGTGACGTGGCAGCATATCAGTGGACGAAAAATCTCGCGTACGGTGCATGCATCACACAGGATTATTTTCAACAAAACCGTGTTACTGTTCATCCGGGTCAAATTGCGTTACTGTTCAAAGTCGGGTCAAACCGTGTTACTGTTCATCCGCGTGGTCAAACCGTGGACTGTTGACTGATGACGTGGCGCAATCCTGAGCGTCCAAACTGTTTTTAATCTGATGGCCATGATTTACTCCATGTATCTATAAAAAGGGGCCCTCTCCCCCCTAATTTGATATCTCTGAATCCATTTTTGGGATCCATTTTCTGTAATTCCTTCTCTATCTTGTATTTTCTTCGTATTTTAATAAATTCTCATTTTGCCCCTAGTTCAATTATGAGTGGCTAATTTTCTTTCAAGCTTGGGTTGAAGGTGAAGTCTCAACATGTGTCATGGGCTTTATTTGGTAAATTTATTTTCTCTTCCCCTCTAGTTTTTGTGGATGTTTTGACTTCTCGTCGACAAATAATACTAATCTTGTCTAGTACCGCCTTGGTTTCACCGGCCCTCTAGTACAAGGTTATTATTATTTGGCACGATAAGCCCTTAGCACCATATTGATTAGAGCGTGGTTCATGAGGTGTGGATTCCCCCCTCATGATTTAATTGGCATTAATACGGATTATTTAGCCCATGATGCATGTTGATACGGATCCAGATACCCAAGTACGTTATTTTAATAGAATTCTCTTCAATTTATTCTCGTCATTTCAATTCCAATTTTAGAATTTATTCTCGCCATTTTAATTTAATTATTAGCATATTCCAAATCATTTCCACCATAAATCCAACTACCCATTTACAAAATTAATTCTATATATAATTAAAATCCACCTACTCGTGGGATCGACACTCGTCACCATTAGTCTATACTACAACAGATTCGTGCGCTTACGAGTACATTAAAATTTGCACAACAAGTTTTTGGCGCCGTTGCCGGGGAGGTAAGTAATTTTAATTCATAGAATTAATTTTTGTGAATAATTTCTTTTATTTGTTTTCTTGTATTTTTTTTAATTATTAAAAATAAATAAATCTACATTTAAAGGTTAGTATTTCTTTTCTTTTTCTCTTCTTTAAAATTCTGTAATTTAATTTTCAATTTATTTTTTCTTTGTAATTTTTTTTATCTTATTAATTTATTTTTATTTAATTTATTTCACGTATTTGTTTTTGTGTATTTTTATAGTAAGGTTGTAATAGCGCAATAAGGTTAATATCGTAATTTCTCCCTTTTCTTTATTTTTATTTGTTTTGTTCCCATCTTTATTTTTATTTTATTTGTTTTGCATGCATGGTCGTAGGTCATTATTACCTAATCTTGAACCTATAGACCTTGAACTAGAAAAAACACTTCGCACACAAAAGCACATTAAAAATAAATTTGAAATGGATTTGCAACCACAGGAGAGGCCATTTAAGGACTATTTTAGTCCCTTAGCTAATTTGAGCACATCATGCATAAGATACCCAAATGTAGCTGCTAGGAGCTTTGAACTAAAACCTAGTGTGCTAAATTGTCTCCCCACATTTTATGGCCTAGAAAATGAGGACCCATATAATCATTTGAATGATTTTCATGCCATTTGTCAAACATTTAAATATGAGAATTTTTCAGATGATGATGTTAAACTCAGATTATTCCCATTTTCTTTAAAAGATAGAGCTCGTTCATGGTTAAATACTTTACCTGCTAATAGCATCACATCATGGGAACAAATGGTTACAAAATTTTTGAATAAATATTTCCCAGTGCATAAAACCAATGCTATTCGCAGGGAAATCTCGGAGTTTACCCAGAGAGAGGACGAGCAATTTTTCGAAACATGGGAGCGATTCAATGGGCTACTCTTGAAGTGTCCACATCATGGGTACGAAAAATGGCACCAATGCCAATACTTTTTGGAGGGATTATTGCCGAATGTGCAAGAATGGCTAATGGCAACAAGTGGAGGAGAGCTAATGTCAAAAAGTGCATCAGAGATTTGGGAATTCTTCCAGCGACAAGCAGATAATTCCCAACAACGGAGTCGATCACTCAGGAATACTAGAAGAATTAAAGGAGTGAATGAGGTTTAAATTGGCGAATCAACTTCAGGAATCAAAGAAGTCAAGGAGATGGTTGAAGGTCTTGCTCGACAAATAGTATTGTTATCAACTGGGAAATCAACAGAACCACATGACCATGACTCATACTCAGATCAAGCCAATGCCATAGGTGTAATGAGAAAGCCATCAAATTACAACCCATACTCCAACACATATAACCCTGGATGGAGAGACCACCCCAATTTTTCATGGTCTCAAGGATTCCAACAGAATGGACCAGCAGCTCCAGCTCCACCAATGCAACCAATTCCACAAAATCCTCAAGCCTCTCAGCCACCATTTAGACCATACAATCAGAACCAGAACCACTCTCAAACTAGACCATGGGAGGATGGATTCCAGAATTTCAGGAATGTTACTCACTCCACGATTGAGCAACAGAACCGCACCATTGATGGACTACGAAATGAGTTGAGAGCAGGCTTCAACTCACAAGCTCAATCAGTTTCAAGCCTCGAGAAGATGGTGGGACAACTTGCTTCTTCAGTTCAGACCTTGGCAATAACCGTTGAGAAAGGTAAGTTTCCAAGTCAACCAGTGCCTAACCCTAAAGGAGTGCATGAAGCAAGTACCAGTTCACCACAGCAGCATGGAGAAGTCAAAGCAGTAATGACCTTGCGAAAAGGAAAGGAAGTCGACAACAAAGTGGAGATGCCGGTGACAAAAGAAAATCAAATTGTACCTGTGAATGTTGATGACTCATCACCGGAGGAGAAAGAAGAAACCAACCCACAAGAATATGTTCCCAAGGCTCCATTTCCTCAGAGGTTAGCTAAAGGAAAAAAGGGAAAATCCACAGGTGAGATTCTTGAAATCTTCAAACAGGTAAGTGTTAATATCCCTTTACTTGATGCTATTAAGCAAGTTCCATCTTATGCCAAGTTTCTTAAAGACCTTTGTACTAAAAAGAGAAACATGCATGTTCAAAAAAAGGCATTTTTAACAGAAAACGTTAGTTCTATCCTCCAACATAAAATTCCTCTAAAATGCAAAGACCCAGGCTCCCCCACTATCTCATGTAGCATAGGGAACCACACAATTGAGAATGCTTTGTTGGATTTAGGAGCTAGTGTAAATTTGTTGCCTTATTCTGTATTTGTAAAACTTGGACTTGGAGAATTACACCCAACTCCAGTGGTGTTACAGCTTGCAGATCGGTCCACAAAAATACCTCGTGGTATTGTGGAGGACGTGCTTATTCAGATAGACAAGTTTTATTTTCCTGTTGATTTTATTGTAATTGACACTCAACCAATACAGGATTCAAGGAAGCACATCCCCATTATTCTAGGCCGACCTTTCTTGGCAACTGCGGATGCTCACATTCAATGCAGGACTGGAAATATGCAGTTGTCCTTTGGCAACATGACTATGGAACTGAACATCTTCAACATTGCCAAACAACCTCACAGTGCAGATGATGGAATTGTTGATGTGGATTTAATTGAAGCATTAGTTGATGATACTTTTGTTTCAAACCTTAGTGATGATCCTTTACAAACATGTTTAACTCACTTTGGTTTTGATTTTGATATTGACAGATCAGTTGATGAGGTCAACGCCCTGCTTGACTCAGCACCATCTATGGACACTAATAAATGGAAGTCAAAAGTTGAACAACTAGCACCATCAGAGAAGAAACTCATCCCATCATCAGAATCACCACCGAAACTCGAGCTCAAACCATTACCCAACACATTGGAATATGCATTTTTGGGAGAAGAAAGTACTCTACCGGTAATCATCTCAGCATCCCTCAATGACGAATAAAAAGGTAAGTTGTTGGATGTTTTGAAAGAGCACAAAGGGGCATTAAGATGGACCATAGCAGACATTAAAGGTATAAACCCAGTAGACTGCATGCATTACATTCACCTTGATGAAAATGCTAAAACTACTAGGGAGATGCAACGTCGGTTAAATCCTAACATGAAAGAAGTTGTTAGAACTGAAGTCCTTAAGCTATTAGATGCAGGTATCATTTATCCAATTTCTGATAGTTCATGGGTCAGTCCTGTGCAAGTTGTCCCCAAAAAGTCAGGAGTCACAGTGGTTACCAATGCTGATAATGAATTGATACCCACTAGAGTAACTACAGGATGGCGTGTTTGCATTGATTATAGAAAGTTGAATTCTGTCACACGTAAAGACCATTTTCCTTTACCATTTATCGATCAAATGCTTGATAGATTAGCAGGCCATGAATTTTATTGCTTTCTAGATGGCTACTCAGGATATAATCAGATTCCCATAGCACCAAAAGATCAAGAGAAAACTACTTTCACTTGCCCTTTTGGCACATTTGCATATAGGAGAATGTCATTTGGATTATGTAATGCACCTGCTACATTTCAACGATGCATGTTAAGCATTTTTTCTGATATGGTTGAACGATTCCTTGAAGTCTTTATGGATGACTTTTCTGTCTTTGGTGATTCGTTTGATCAATGTTTACATCATCTAACACTAGTTTTGCAGAGATGTATCGAGAAGAACTTGGTCTTAAATTGGGAGAAATGTCATTTTATGGTAAAATAAGGTATTGTTCTCGGTCACATCATTTCGAGCAAAGGTATTGAGGTTGACAAAGCCAAGGTGGATCTCATTTCTAATCTTCCTCCACCCAAAACAGTCAGACAAGTAAGATCTTTCCTTGGGCATGCTGGTTTCTATAGACGTTTCATTAAAGATTTTAGCAAAGTTTCTAGACCCTTATGTAATTTACTTGCTAAGGATATACCTTTTATCTTTAATGATTCATGTCTTATGGCGTTTGAAAAATTAAAACAGTTGTTGACATCATCACCCATCATTCAGGCCCCAAACTAGAGCTTACCATTTGAGCTAATGTGTGATGCATCTGATTATGCAGTAGGAGCAGTATTAGGACAAAGAGTTGATCGAATTCCCCATGTTATTTATTATGCTAGTATGACATTAAATGATGCACAGTTGAACTATTCAACTACTGAAAAAGAAATGCTAGCAGTAGTATTTGCATTAGAGAAATTTCGATCTTATCTCATTGGTTGTAAAATAATCGTGTTCACAGATCATGCTGCTCTTAAATATCTTCTCACAAAGAAAGATGCAAAAGCCAAACTAATTCGTTGGGTGTTACTTTTGCAGGAGTTTGACTTGGAATTCAAAGATAAGAAAGGGACAGAAAATGTTGTGGCGGACCACCTCTCTTGTCTCCATTTTGACACAATTACAGAGCCATTAATATTGAATGAGTCATTTCCAGATGAACAATTAATGAATGTGGAAGTATTACCTTGGTATGCTGATATAGTTAATTATCTTGTTACAGGTAAACTTCCAGAGCATTGGACCAAGCAAGACAAGGCTAAATTCTTTGCAGAAATAAAGAATTTCTTTTGGGATGACCCGTATTTGTTCAAGTATTGTGCAGACCAAATTTTTAGACGATGTGTCCCAGAAAGTGAAATTCAAAATATCCTTTCATTCTGCCATGAACAAGCTTGTGGAGGCCATTTCAGTGCTAAGAAAACAGCGACTAAAGTTTTACAATGTGGTTTCTATTGGCCAACTATATTTCGAGATGCTTACACTTTCTGTTCTTCATGTGATAGGTGTCAACGAATGGGGAGCATTACGCGAAGGAATATGATGCCACTAAATCCAATTTTAGTGGTTGAGATTTTTGACGTATGGGGTATCGACTTCATGGGACCCTTTCCCCCTTCTTTTGGCCATCAATACATATTGGTTGCTGTTGACTACGTATCAAAATGGGTAGAAGCAATTACATGTAGGACCAATGATCACAAGGTGGTGATAGGATTTTTGAAAAGTAACATTGTCTCGCGCTTTGGATTCCCTCGAGCAATAATCAGTGATGGTGGTGCCCACTTTTGTAACAAAGCATTCAATGCTCTTTTGACAAAGTATTCAATCACACACAAAGTGGCGACTCCGTATCATCTGCAAACCAGTGGCCAAGTTGAGATCTCCAATAGAGAAATAAAGCACATATTAGAAAAAACGGTGAGGCCAGACAGAAAAGATTGGTCATTAAGACTTGATGATGCCTTATGGGCATATAGAACGGCTTTCAAGACCCCGATTGGGATGTCACCCTACAGGCTAGTGTATGGAAAAGCTTGCCACCTACCTATGGAACTCGAGCATCATGCGTATTGGGCCATCAAGAAATTCAACTTTGACATGCAGCAAGCTAGCTTAGAAAGAAGATTACAACTGGCAGAACTTGAAGAAATTCGCAATGATGCATACGAAAATGCCAAGATTTACAAGCAACGAATGAAAGTCTTCCATGACAAGCACGTTATGAGAAAATCGTTCACTCCAGGTCAGAAAGTACTTTTATTCAATTCTCGCCTGCACCTATTCCCAGGTAAGTTATGCTCTCGTTGGTCTGGTCTATTTATTGTACATACTGTTTTTCCACATGGGACAATTGAAATTAAGGACCCAAAGAATGGTGTCACGTTTAAAGTTAATGGTCAAAGATTAAAGCCATATCTAGAGTACCAACCACATGAAGAAGACACCGAAATAAATTTGAGTGACCCACCAAATTTGAATTGATTTTTCTTTTCGTTGATTTGATTTTGTTTTCTTTCTTTTTATTATTATTCTTTTGCTAATTGAAATTGCTTTTGCATAAGTGTGTGTTTATTTTATCATTAAGTTTTCTCTTATCATTTTTAATCATGAGTCTTATACTTAGACCGTTCCTCCTGAACATTCTTAAACCACTTCAACGTGTCAAAACTCATCTCAAAAGGCAGATTCAATTTTGTAAAACACAACGCATTTGGGCTCTACAACCACCAGAGTTAGTAGCCTATGTTGAGGGTTTAGAACGCCAACTCAGAGACATTGAGAGAAGTGTTTACGACATCCAGTTGGAGCTTGAGGTAAATTCAATAAGAGGACGATTTTAATTTTCTTTGTGTGTTTTAATTTGTTTTTCTGTTTGAGTGCTTTAGTTTGTTACCCCGGTGAAGTGGCGGATAACGGTACTCCGTGACAATCAAGTCGGTTACTTCAGTTTCCCATAATAACTGATATTCTGAGGCGAAGGTATGGACAGAAACAAGATTCTAGCGAAGCTTCACAAGCGATTCTCTTCACTTCCTCAGAATGCCCTCCTTACGATCTATAAAACTCGGTCCGAACGCATGCGATTACTCATGAGGAATAACATACCTACTGACATCCGTTGGTTAATCGAGGCTAAAGTACGATCGGCAGGTGAGTTACCTCCAAAATTTATTGCATACATGCCTGGTTGTGGTAAAGGAAATTATGCAAGAAAACGACGAGCTCGAAGAATTTCTGTTGCTTGTCATAAGTGTGCCAGAATGAGTTGCAATAAAAACCCATGTTCTTTAGGAATGATGTCTGATAACAGGGAAGATAAGATTCAATTCATTAGGGATGGCTTGAATAAGGAGTCATTGGATGATATCCTTTTGTCTCTTGAAACGCATCCCAGTGGATATGTGCAAGGAGCGATTCTCCAGTTATGGCCATTATTCCAGAAAGAGCATGCACGATATAGTCTCGGGAATCTGACTATAAACGACCCTGTTTGCCAGTTTATAAGAAAACTGGATAGGAAGCCTATCCTCGACCCATAGAGGGCATTCAAGCCGTTTCTGGACGTAAAACCAGAGGAAGATGTGAGCCACAGTCGCAACTACCTGTAAATATCCTTTTACTTTATTGTTATTTTATTTCACTATTGTCTTATTGTTTGCATTATTGTCTTTAATAATTTTATTACTGTTTGCTTTTTCCTTATTACTGTTTGCTTTTCCCTTTTTACTATTTCCTTTTTGACTCGCGAGCCACGTGCTTTACGCGTTATTTGACATGGACATGTGACCTCATACACAACTATGACCCACTATCACCAAGACTCTTAAATGTGATTTTCTTTGTCAAGCACTCACAAATTATTTTTGCGAAGTATCACAATGGCAGCTACTTCCAATAGACAATTCAAGAACATTTGTGTGCTTTCTAGATTTACATATGGCAAACATAAAGAGTTCGTTGAGGCAGCCATAGATCTTGGTCGAAGCATAGCAGCGAGAAAATTACACTTGGTGTATGGAGGAGGTAATCGAGGGTTATCAAAAATGGTCTCAGAAGCAGCTTTTATCAGAGGAAGTCAAGTGTTAGGCATCATCCCAAGAGTCTTAAAACCATTGGGCAGTTCGTCTGACTCATCAACTGGAGAAGAGTTAGTCGTCTCAAGTATGCAGGAAAGAATAACTGAAATGCTTAATCATGCTGATGCTTTTATTTTCCTTCCAGGAGATCTTGCAACACTAGAGGCACTTATCACGCTAACATCTTGGGCCCATCTGCACATCCACCAGAAACCCATCGGTTTGTTAAATGTCAATAACTTTTATGATGGCTTTATCGCATTTCTTAACCATGCAATAAAAAACTATTTCATTCCCTCTAATGCGAAAAAACTCTTTATTTGTGCTCACACTGCTAATGAGCTACTTGATCTGTTACAAGCTTATAGACCGGAGCCAGACTCCTGGACCTTCGTGTTGGAGCGTCCAAATAATGATGGTAACAGTAGCAGCAGTAAGAAGTACAAATTAGATTTAACTCTCCGCCTATAAATATTTTCTTCTGTGTTGCACCACCCAGGTGATGTCTTCTAAACTCTACTTCTTTCCTTTCAAACATTGAGGACAATGTTTCGTTCTGGTTGGGGGGAGGGAATAGTCGACAATTGTGGAATTTTGGTTAAGTTTTTACTAATTTTTTGTTGTAGAAACTAACTGTTGCTAACTTTTTATGTTGAAGATGGCTGAATATGGAGTGTAGTGACTCTAGAAACGCATCTTCATCGTTTATAAAAAAAAAATTCAGACATTTTCTTTTTCTTTATTATGTGTTTATGTTTATTTTTCTTCTTTTTAATTTCTCCTCTATAAATATATATTTTCCAACTTTTGAGTCGAAGATGGCTGAATATGGAGTGTAGTTCCTCTAGAAACGCATCTTCTTTAAAAAAAAAAAAATCATTTTCGTTTTCTATCATTTTACGTGTAACTTTTCTAATTAGTTTTTATGCATCATTTTCACATTTCTACATGCATATTTTCCTTTCATGTTTAGAATAGGTTGGGGGGTAGAATGATGTTTAAAAAAAAATGTGTGATTTGTTTTAACATTGGATGACATGATTAATTTTAAATTTTAGTATTTGTATTATCTTTGGTCTTAAGTGATGTTACGCTATGTTTGCTACTTTACATGTTGATGTCGGAGACAAATGTGAGTTGCTTGAAGGAATGAACATGTCATAATAAGTACCAAGTGAGTTTTTGAGCCTATTATTTTTCTTGGAGAATAACCCTTTTGCCCACTCTTTATACAGCTTAGCAGTTTATTATTTTACACACGATCTCTAAATTACTTTTGAGTTAACCCTTAAAAAAAAATTGTAAAATAAAAAAAAGAAAAAAAAGAAAAAAGAGTGTGTTGCTACATTTGGAGGCCCATCTAACTAGTAGATATGGAAGATTATTTAGAGCCCTAAAAGACGATGGAAAGGCCATCTTTGATCCGTTTGAGCCTTTATAGCCATCCCTTTTATCAAATATCCATAGTTAACCCTTTTGAGCCTTTAAAAAAAATAAAAAAAAAACCTTTTTCTTTGTCAACTTATCATCTTGACCCACTCCGATTTGGAGTATTACCCAATGTCTTATAAGTTCCATCACCTATATATGTTTGAGAAAATGTAAATAATTATGTTGTTCAGTAAAGTTATGCAAAAAAAAAAAACAAACAAAACAAAAGTTGTTGTTTCAAAAAAAAAAATAATAGGTGAAATCCACCTTGCAACTTCCAAAAAAAAAAAAATTCTCTGCATTTTTCTCAAACATACACTTTGTTTTCCTTATTTTCCTTCTTTGTTAGCCATGTCCCTAGCCTACGTTACGTCCTAATAAAAGTCCTTCTTGATTTTAGGGAACTATAGTTTGAAGTAGAAGCTAGTTATATGGGCTAAAAAGATGTAGTGATGCATAATTAAAAAAAAAAGATAAATAAAGTGGGTTGACTAACATTTTATTTGACTTGAGATCGTATTATTTCTAAGCTGAGGGCATATTTATTTCATCTTGATGAGAGCATGTGATATCACTTCTTTATTATTTTCTCTCTCAATTACCATTCATTGGAGTGACTATTTTTATTGGGTTTAATTTATTTGTGAGAGTGTCACTACTTCCAGTGAGATTTTGGGGTTTGACATGTCATTCTTGAAAGTAGCTATAACAAAGTCTACTGGGCTAATTCATGTGGATGGTTGATGTGGGTGTGATGTTGCTTTAGACTGGAGATAATGCTTATACTTTTATTTGATTGCTATCATTAATCTGATTGAATAAACACGAGTGTTTCTAAAAAAAAAAATCATTTTGAATTTGAATTTTGTTTTCGCTTTATTTGCTAGGGACTAGCAATAAGCTGGTTGGGGGGTGTGTTGAGTGTTAGAAAATGCATATTTATAAAGGAGAAAACCGTCATTTTATATTTCAAGTCTTACCAACAACCCTTACTTTTATGTATTTAACCTTCTTGTGATTTAATTACATGTGTTTTATTTTAATTAAGTATTTTATGTATTTTAGGGGCATTATAGTCATTTCACAATAAAGGAGAAATCAGACGGCAAAACGGACATCACTTTTGAACTCAGGACGGTCGAAAACCTTAGGAGGAGCATAAAAGGAAAAAATGACACTATTCACATGTACGGTGCTGTATACGTTACTGTTCACGGCACTGTTCACATAGACGGATCGATGACGTGGCATTGACCGATGATGTGGCATTGACTGATGAGGTGTCACGATCCTGTTGGACTAAAATTCTTATGTACTGTTGATGGTGACGTGGCAGCATATCAGTGGACGAAAAATCTCGCGTACGGTGCATGCATCACACAGGATTATTTTCAACCAAACCGCGTTACTGTTCATCCAGGTCAAACCGCGTTACTGTTCAAAGTCGGGTCAAACCGTGTTACTGTTCATCCGCGTGGTCAAACCGTGGACTGTTGACTGATGACGTGGCGCAATCCTGAGCGTCCAAACTGTTTTTAATTCGATGGCCATGATTTACTCCATGTATCTATAAAAAGGGGGCCTCTCCCCCCTAA
Organism: Citrus sinensis; assembly: GCF_022201045.2. NCBI lineage: Eukaryota > Viridiplantae > Streptophyta > Magnoliopsida > Sapindales > Rutaceae > Citrus > Citrus sinensis. Next base: position 14,231,718 of record NC_068557.1, on the reverse strand, counting down.
TTTGATATCTCTGAATCCATTTTTGGGATCCATTTTCTGTAATTCCTTCTCTATCTTGTATTTTCTTCGTATTTTAATAAATTCTCATTTTGCCCCTAGTTCAATTATGAGTGGCTAATTTTCTTTCAAGCTTGGGTTGAAGGTGAAGTCTCAACATGTGTCATGGGCTTTATTTGGTAAATTTATTTTCTCTTCGCCTCTAGTTTTTGTGGATGTTTTGACTTCTCGTCGACAAATAATACTAATCTTGTCTAGTACCGCCTTGGTTTCACCGGCCCTCTAGTACAAGGTTATTATTATTTGGCACGATAAGCCCTTAGCACCATATTGATTAGAGCGTGGTTCATGAGGTGTGGATTCCCCCCTCATGATTTAATTGGCATTAATACGGATTATTTAGCCCATGATGCATGTTGATACGGATCCAGATACCCAAGTACGTCATTTTAATAGAATTCTCTTCAATTTATTCTCGCCATTTCAATTCCAATTTTAGAATTTATTCTCGCCATTTTAATTTAATTATTAGCATATTCCAAATCATTTCCACCATAAATCCAACTACCCATTTACAAAATTAATTCTATATATAATTAAAATCCACCTCCTCGTGGGATCGACACTCGTCACCATTAGTCTATACTACAACAGATTCGTGCGCTTGCGAGTACATTAAAATTTGCACAACACTTATGCACTCATAATTCAAGAAAAAGGAAAATTTCCAGCTTAGCCACAACCTAATCCTAAGATTCAACAAAATTCACCCATGGACTAAGTCAAGTCAGTTATAACTCTTTGTAGTGGTAAGGTTATTGGTCGGCCTATTCCTGAACCTTGTGAAAATAAAGATAATGAAAATTCAAAGAGTAAGGAAGAACTAAATAAACTTACACCTAATGAAGAAATAACTATTGTTCCATCTAAACCACCATTTCCGCATGCATTAAATAAACCACAGAAATCAAATCACTCTTTTGAAATTTATGAAATCTTTAAGCAAGTGAAAGTTAACATTCCTATGTTAGATGCAATCAAGCAGGTACCTTCATAAGCCAAATTTTTAAAGGACTTTGCACTGTTAAGAGGAAATTGAAGGTAAAAAAGAGTGCTTTCAACGCTAAACATGTAAGTACCATTCTGTCTACTAATAATAAGTTGAAATATAAAGATTCTGGTTGTCCTACTATTTCTTGTATTATTGGAGATCACAAAATTGAGCATGCTTTGTTAGACCTTGGTGCTAGTGTTAATTTGCTTTTATATTCAGTTTATCTTCAACTTAATCTTGGTGAGTTAAAATCAACTTCAACTATACTTTTTCTTGCCAATAAATCAGTTAAAGTATCAAAAGGAATAGTGGAAGATGTTTTAGTACAAGTTGATAAATTCATATACCCTGTGGATTTTATTGTCTTAGAAATTGAACCTGTTGTGAATAATTATAAACCAATTCCTATAATTTTAGGTTGACCATTTTCAGCAACTGCTAATGCTTTGAGTAACTGTAGGAATGATTTAATGAATTTGTCATTTAGAAATATGACTTTGGAATTGAATGTTTTTAACATGTGTATGCAATCTAATGAAGAAAATGAGAATGAAGATGAAATTGATGAACAAAAGGAATTTCTTGAATCTTGTATAGAGGAAAATATTCAAAAAGGAAATTTTTTTGAACTTAGTGATATTGGTTTGTTTAATTCAATTGAATCAAATAAGCAATTTGAACATGATACTTCTAATATAAATTTGTTGTTTGATTCTTGTTAGACTTTGCAAAATGATGATGAGAAACTAAAATTTGACGAGCTTGGAATCATTGAAAAGACTGAACAACAAGAAGCACCTAAATTGGAATTGAAACTTTTGCCAGAAGAATTGAAGTATGCTTATTTTGGAGAAGAACAAACTTATCCTGTTGTGATTTCTTCGACTCTATCAAGCGACCAAGAAGGTAAGTTACTATCTGTTCTTAAAAGTATAAAAACACAATTGGATGGACTTTAAATGACATTAAAGGTATTAATCCTTTAATTTGCACACATAGAATCAATTTGGAAGAAAATGCTAAAACATGTCAACAACCTTAAAGAAGATTAAACTCACACATGAAAGAAGTAGTAAAAATAGAAGTTCTTAAGTTACTTGATGCGGGAATTATCTACCCTATATCTGATAGTAACTGGGCAAGTCCTACACAAGTAGTGCCTAAAAAATCTAGGAGTCACTGGCTTAAAACTCGTTGCATGGGTTATAGGTATATTATTTGCTTCTTTATTAAAAACACGAGTTATTAAGTCCGTAGGGGTGTTTCAACACCTAGTGCCCTAAGGTCAATTGGTCTGGGAGTCACTGGCCTAAAGCTCGCTACATGGGTTAAAAATATAGTTTAAAAAAAGTTTGAATAATCTACTGCCTGAAGATAGAATTTCTAATGAGTTTTAGAATGAAAATGTTGTTTTCTTTTAATGAATCCCTATAAGTATTGTGTCAGTTACTTGAGCACAAAAGAAGGTTTATGATATTCTGGAACATGAACAAACGACAAAGAGCTAAAGAAATATTAGGAAAGTTTATTTATTTCGTAGTTTAGAGGATAGATTAATAACTATTAACTTGCATGTGAATTTTGTAAATCTTAATTTAATATAACGCTTTAATTCCTAGGGCTAGTAATAAGCTAGTTGGGGGGTGTGATTAGCGTTAAAAATTGTATGTTTATTAAGGGGTAAAAAGGTTATTTTGTTCTATTATTGTAATTTATATTTGTAATTGTGTAACATATTATAAATTTCTAATTATTTTTCTAAATATTTGATTTTATGTATTTTTGTGTGTTTATTAGGTAAAAATAATAATTTCATGCAATTTGAGGCTCCAAACAAATGTACAGATGTCAAATTTAGATTCCAGAAATTCGAGAAATTATGTCATTGTTAAGGAGGATCCGAGACTTTTGTTGTAAGTTTTTTAAGTTTTTACCGCGATAAATATGGTAATTGTAAAATTATAAGTTTTTATCATGTTAGGTATGGTAATTGTTAGCGGAATGTGTTGGATATCCTTGAGTGGATTAAGTTAGGTTTATGTTTTATTAGTGGGACAAATGTAAGGTTAAGATATATTTACATTTATTTATTTGCGTGGTGTGCATTTACCATGTATTAGTATAAATAGAGGGGGGAAACACACCTCTTCACACATTTTCTTCTCTTCTTTCCCCCCAAATTCTTCTTCTCATCTTTCTTTGTAATATATTTTCAATAAATTAAATTATTTTAATTTTAATTTTCAAATTCTATTTTTTTTAATTATGTGTTTTTCAATTTTAATAATTTCCTTTTTTTTCAAATATGTTTAGTTAAATATTAGTAGTTAGGGAAATGTGGAACTTTTAGTAAAAAAAAATGATTTAATCAAATTCTATTTTTAATTGTACAAATTGAATTATTTTCTAATTAATTTTATCCATATTTTATATTTTAAAATTTTGATTTATTGTAGACAAAAAATGGGAGTTTGGCACAATGAATTTTTAATATCTTAGTATAAAATATGAAAAAATGGTATTTAAGTTGAGTTTTGTCACATTAAATTCTTAATCCATAATAAAATTAATGGGAAAATTATTTTAATTTATACAATTAATCTTTTTGGAAATAAAATAAAAATAAAAAGAATTTTTTAAATTGTATTTATTTCTAGGAGTGGATCCATAACCCTAACTAATTCAATTTCATAGTTTTTCTTAAATTAAATTGCACATTTTAATTTTAATTTTTAATTTTTTGATAAACTTATATAAAGAAATTAAATACTTTCTTTCTGGATCGACCTCGGACTTACCGAGTTATAATATAACAAGACACTCTTATACTTGAGAGTTAGAAATTACTTTTAAATCGTGTCAGATATAGCTAGAAAAACCCATACAACTAGATTGATAAGAACCCAAGAAAGCCAGTATGATCATAATTGGAATAAAAAATCCAAACACTTGAGAAGTTGAGTCTCAAAAACCCGGATTGCTAGATAAAACGTTGTTGAGTGTTAGAAAATGTATATTTATAAAGGAGAAAATCATCATTTTACATTTCAAGTCTTACTAACACCCTTACTTTTATGTATTTAAGCTTCTTATGATTTAATTACGTGTGTTTTATTTTAATTAAGTATTTTATATATTTTAGAGGCATTATGGTTATTTCACAATGAATGAGAGATCAGATGGCAAAACGGACATCACTTTCGAACTCAGGACAGTCGAAAACATTAGGAGAAGCATAAAAGGAAAAATAGCATTGTTCACATGTACGATACTTCACTTTTGAACTCAGGACAGTCGAAAACCTTGGGAGAAGCATAAAAGGAAAAATGATACTATTCACATGTACGGTACTATTCACATATACGGTACTGTCTACGTTATTGTTCACGACACTGTTCACATAGACGGATCGATGGCGTGGCATTGACTGATGAGGTGTCACGATCCTGATGGACTAAAATTCTTATGCACTGTTGATTAGTGACGTGGCAGCATGTTAGTGGACTAAAAATTACGCGTACGGTAAATGCATATACAAAGAATTATTTTCAATCAAACCGCGTTATTGTTCAAGCCGGGTCAAACCGTGTCACTGTTCAAACTGCATGGTCAAACCGCCTACTGTTGACTGATGACGTGGCACAATCCTGAACGTTCAAACTGTTTTTAATCCGATGGCCATGATTTACTCAATGTATCTATAAAAAAGGGGCCTTCCCCCCTAATATGGCATCTCTGAATCCATTTTTAGACTCCATTTTCTATAATTCCTTCTCCATCTTGTATTTTTGACATATTTTAATAAATTCTCATTTTGCTCCTAGTTCAATTATGAGTAGCTAATTTTCTTTCAAGCTTGGGTTGAAGGTGAAGTCTCAACATGTGTCATGAGCTTTATTTGGTAAATTTATTTTCTCTTCCCCTCTAGTTTTTGTAGATGTTTTGACTTCTCGTCGACAAATAATAATAATCTTGTCTAGATACCGCCCTAGTTTCACCGGCTCCCTAGTACAAGGTTATTATTATTTGGCACGATAAGCCCTTAGTGCCATATTGATTAGAGTGTGGTTCATGAGGTGTGGATTCCCCCCTCATGATTTAATTGACACTAATAAGGAATATTTAGTCCATGGTGCATGTTGATAGGGATCCAGATACCCAAGCGCTACAATTATTATAGCTTCCACTTTAATTTAATTCTGTCATTTCAATTCAAATATTAGGATATTCCAAATCATCTTTACCATAAATCCAACCACACATTTAGAAAAATTAATTCTACACACAATTAAAATCCACCTCCTCGTGGGATCGACACTCGTCACCATTGATCTATTCTACAATAGATTCGTGCACTTGTGAGTTCAATAAAATTTGCACAACAGACGCCGCAAAAGTTAGCAATGCCTTTGATAAGTCGAAAGCTCTTTCAAGAACAAGTTGAGAAAATCCTCTCAACAAGATTGTCAAAGTCCATTTAAAAAAACATAAAAGAGTGTTTATATAAGGTGGCTAACCCTAATTTGACTTAAAAACACAAAAAAAAACCCTAAAATTAAAAACTCAAAGTGACATGGGACTTGGCCTACAGAGCCACTAATTTTAAACAGGCAGTAACTTGGGCATATGATGTTAGATTTGGACCCACTATATACCGTTTTAAAGATCTCGACGTAAGAAATACATTTATAGCTTTATAATTATTTTTAACCTTTCTTCTACTTCAAAAATAGTCCTCTCTGACGCTCGCGACCTCGTTAGCTGGAATCAAGTATACCAAAGCTAGTTCATCCTCTTTCAAGCCTATCTTGAATATTGGTCTCTTGGAAATTGAAGTCGAATTGAGTTCATCCAAAGTAGCTTGAACAAATCCTTACATTGCTTCGTTGTAAAATGCAAGTTATACAACCTAAAAGGGGGGTGAGTTGGAATTTTAAAACTTATGCAAAACAATTCACGCAACAATTTAATCTATTGCCTTAATTAAATCAAAAACAATAAATTCAATAAAGCAAAATAATAAAAAGAGTAAGGGAAGAGAGAGTAAAGACAAAAATTTTTACCTGGTTCGGTAATCCCCGCTTACGTCCACGCCTTCAAGCCAATCAAGCTCAAGGATTTCACTATCCAAGCCTCCCAAGGCTTCAAGTTCTTTACAATTAACTTCCAAAGTGTCAATAAACCTTTACAACCAGGAGATTATCTCCAAATTTCTTTACTCAAGTGTTTCTCACACTTATACACTCACAAATTTAATGAGAAAATAAAGTTTACAACAAAGAAACTCTCTTTTAGAGTGGAAATACAAATTATAGCACAATGATGATTCAATATATGATGATTTGCGAAATGGAAGCTCAATATATGTTGCATGCACTTGTTTGTGCTTGTAAAAGTCTTAAAAATGAAGTTGTAGTTGAGTTTTTATAGATAAAGCTAAAAAACTAGTCGTTACAGTAAAATTCTAGCAAGCAAGCAGCTAGCCGCTTAATTTAGCCAGCTCCCCGCTTCAGAACAGAAAAGTTACCATTAAATTTGAATTTTACTACAGTAACACTGTTAACAAAATTGTAATTTTGCCTAAAACATTCTATAATTATAGTATAGCTCAAAATGTCAGAGAACTTTGCAAAAAGGTCCAATTTTAGAATTTTTAAATAATACTTTTCATTCCAAAAACTTTCTGAAATTATGATATAACCCAAAGCATAATAATATTTTTTTAAAGAAGTCCTTTTAAAACTTTAACAAAATACTTATAAATTTCAAAGTTCTCAAAACCATTTTAATTTAGTACAAAATTTGAAAATATGAAATTTTCTTTAGGCGGTTAGCTGCTAACTCTCTGTCTATTTTTAATATTTACACTTAGCCCCAAACTTCTAGAAATTATAATATCACCCAAAACATTTAAACAATTTACAAATAGGTCCAAATCCAGAACTTAAAACAAGACTTATTAAAATCAAAGATTACAAAACTTTTTTATTTTAGTCCACATCTTAAAAAACAACTAATTGCCTAAAGTTCTTGGCTCATAATTGTTAAACCTTTTACTTATGAAAAATGATGATTTATTAAACAAAATATAGAGCTTCTCAAATGCTAAACCATTCATATATTAAATAATACCAGCTTTACAAGAATTGTCGCAATAATGAGTCTGTTAAGCTCCAAACTTTATTCTTGATCACGACATTGTCCGTTGAGTGTCTTGAGCTTGATTTCATGTGATTCACTTTATCATAAATATTATTCTTCAAGAACTAGTGAAAATGTGAAATACAATATTTATCAAATTACTTAAGACACATGTTTGTTATAATCAAAATTACATTATGTGTAAGCTCATTAGGCTAGCACATTGATCTTCTTAGCTTGTGCTCCCTAAATTGGCCCTTCTGGAACAAGTAATGGATATTTAATGCTCTAACCACTCTGGATCACATCATTCCCCCTCTCCTGAAAACGATTCATCCTCGAATTTGAGCCTGCAAATGGGCTCATGCTCTCTCTCACATACTCCTTGCTCATCAGCTCTATACTTCTATAGGCTGGTCTTTTGGGTATGACGGCTCTTGGTACGAATTATATCTGATGCTAAATGCCTCTAATAGGTGGTATGCCAATAGGCATTTCCTCAGGAAACATATCTTCAAACTCTTGTAACAAAGAAGTTACAACACTAGAGAGAGAAGGGCTAGTGTTATCAAAGGTTAGATATGATTATTTGAACACGAGCAAAACCATGAAATGGTTGCTTTTTATACTTTCCTAATCTCGCCCACTCTTGCGAAGAAGTTCTTTTTCACTCTCCCATTTTTCTCACTCTTTTCCTTTTTTCTCACTTTTGGCCTCACTCTCTTTCGTTTTCCTTTTAAAACTCTTTGCCTCACTTTTTTGTGTTCTCCTTCCTTTTCTCTCATTTTCATTTTGTCCTCGTAGACCTCTTTTAGTGTTAAAAGAACAAGCATCACAGTTCTTCTATCCTTGACAAAGTTATATCTATTCCTAAACCCATCATATGTCACATTTCTATTATATTGTCATGGCCTCCCTAATAATAAATGCCCAGCATGCATAGGGACTATGTTACAAAGCACCTCATCACTATAATTCCCGATAGTAAATGTTACCAATACTCGCTTATTAACCTTGAGCTCTCCATAATCATTTAACCACTGTAATCTATGAGGCCTATGATGCATTAACAAGGGAAACCCTAACTTCTCTACAAGGGTAGTACTAGCTACATTTGTACAACTCCCACCGTCTATTATCATATTACACGTCTTGTTACTCATAATGTATCTAGTATGGAAGATATTCTCTCTCTGCTACTCCATGTCATTAACACTTATTTGTGTACTTAAAGCACGCCTAGTAACTAGGGATTTAAATTTCACAAGGTATTCTACTTCGTCGTCATCACTAGCATCAATCAACTCTAAGATCTCTCCACCATCACTCTTACTCTCATTCACTACTTCCGTACTATCTTGCATTACTATAACTCTTTTATTTGGGCACTGAGAAGCAATGTGTCTGGAACCTAAACGCTTGAAGCACTTGATGTCCTGATTCTTCTATGGTTGAGATTTAACCTTAGACTTATTTTTGCTGCTGAAATCTTCTCTTGCTTTAGGTGGTTCAATCTCTATAGGTTCATTTTGTCTCTTATTACTTCTCCACTCTAGTTTCCATGGGTTTGAAGAAGCAGAAGTATATCTAGTTGTGCCCTTTTTCTTTAATTGCCTTTCTACCTTTATAACCATGTGGACCATATCTTCCAACTCCACATAATATTATACTTCACTACATTTGCAATCTTTTTGTTCAACCCGGTCAAAAATTGTGCTATTGTAGCTTCCTTATCTTTCTCTATATTAGCCCTAGTCATAGCAATCTCATCTCCTTGTAGTAATCCTCTATACTCTTCGACCCTTGGCTAAGACTTTGTAGCTTAAGATAAAGATCCCTATAATAATGACTAGGAATGAATCGCTTCCTCATAAGCACTTTCAACTCTCCCTATGTAGCTATTTTCATGATTCCTCCTCTTATTATTGACTAACGGATCCCACTAAATAATAGTTTTCCTTCACTACCAGCGAGAACTAAGTCTGGACGCAATCGAGTTCTCGGTCTTAGTATTACCTAGCGTAAAAGAGAATCGAATCCCTTGATTTAAGCATTGGAGAGGGTCCGAAGGAGGTGTTGAACTGATTCGAATCTTGGACTTTGACTAGATCTTGTTTTGTCGAAACGATTGGGTTTGCTGGCTAACCCAGAGTGCCTTTTCAGTCAATGAATTCAATAACTAATTGCTTTACCTTTTACTCCTTTGGATAATTGTGACAATAAAAGATCAACTCAACCTTTTTTTCCCACTCTAAGTAAGCCTCGGGGTCAATCTTTCCTTGAAATGAAGAAATTGTCATTTTGATTTTACCTAAATCTTTATCCCCATCATCTCTCTTATACCCTCTCTCTTGCCTACTTTTTCTACATCACATTTTATCCATATCTACTTCAGATGCTTGATCATCATGATCATCTTCCAAAATTCATTCTCTGCCTCATATCATTTATAGGCTCATATTTACACCTATTATTTCACCTGTTATGTCTTGCTTCATCATGTCTAGCCCCATTACGCTCTCCACTAGTTTGCTCCTTCTAAATACTCTCAATGGCAGCCCATGTTGCCTCAATTGGATTCCTATCTCTTCAAATCTTATATTCATCTTCTGAAATGCCTAGTGCATATCTTTCAAAGTTAAAGTAAGGTTTATCGTGGAAGGTTGCACCTCATCCATATGAGTTATTTGAAGTAAGCTGTAAAGAGATGTTAGCAAAAATAGAGAAATAAAATAATAATAAACCTCACAAGCCTCATGTATTTACACTCGAGATGTCACTCCACTTGTGTTTACACTTAAATAGGCTTTTATATGAAGCTATGCTCATACACTTTTGTCTTTTACCACTCTTATATTTTCTCAATCAAGTTCTTTATGAACTAATGACTCAATCAAGGGAAAGAAACAAAGTATAATCCCTCTAACAATCACAGTCCAAGAAGCAAGAATGAAAAAAAAACCAGAAACAAAGGAACAAGAAAACTCAAAAGAAAAATAACAAAACAAAGAAACAAAGGAGATCACTAAATATGATGATGATGATTATTATTATTATTATTATTAGGGAAATTATCCACCGTCCACCCATTTTTTCCAACTTTTTTCAAAAATACACAATTCTTTTTTTTTTTTTGTTAGAATCCACCCAAAGTTACATTTCTTTTCACTTTTCCACTTCCGTTTGGGGACCGTTAAGAAAACTAACGAAATATTGTGTAAATGACTTTTTTACCCTCAAATGTAAAAGATAAATTATCCACCAACCGCTTGTTTTTATCATATTTTTTAAAAAATACATAATTCTTAATTTTTTTTTGCTGAACTCCACTTGAAGTTATATTGTTTTACACCTTTCCACCACCGTGTCATTGTGAAATGACAATTTTACCTTTATGATGTCAGCAAAGTTCTAACGGTGTTATACCGAGAGTGGACCAATGAAAAAAATGTTAATTTCAGGTGGAGCGTTGCCCAAAAAAAAAATTTGTGTATTTTTTAAAAACGGTGAAAAAACTGGTGGACGGTGGATAATTTCCCTTATTATTATTATTATTATGTAAACCCTAAATAACTACAATTTGAATGGATTTAGGGAAAAAATAGGTAAATTTTGTGGATGTAAGGAAATAAACCACAAAGATGAAAATTTGATAAAAATAAAACCTAAAAAATATTGTTCATGCAAGACTTTTCACGCGGTACTGTTCATGTGGCACTGTTTACAAGCTTTTTTGTTTTGTTTAGAATACTAGAACAAGAATGAAAAATCTCAAACGAGAATGAAAAACAATAAAGATAAATGAATCTAACCTTGGTGCCTAAGCTCTTATACAAACTAATGAGAACCCCTATAGATCTATATAGAAAAACCCACAACTAGATTGATAAGAACCTAAGAAAACCAATATGATCAAAATTCGGATAAAAGATCTAAACCCTTGAAAAGCTAAGTCTCAAGAAGCTGGATTGCTAGATAAACGCCACAATGGTTAGTAACTCCTTTGATAAGTCGAAAGTTCTTTTAAGAACAAGTTGAGAAAATCCTTTCAATGTATTAAACTCAAGATTGTCAAAGTCTGTTCAAAAGAACATAAAAGAATGTTTATATAAGGTGGCTAACCCTATTTTAACTTAAAACCTAAAATTAAAAACCCTGAGCCGCATAGGCCTTGGCCTGCAGAGCCATTAATTTTAAACGGGCAGTAACTTGGGCATATGATTGTTGAGTGTTAGAAAATGTATATTTATAAAGGAGAAAAACATCATTTTACACTACAAGTTTTACTAACACCTTTACTTTTATGAATTTAACCTTCTTTTGATTTAATTCTATGTGTTTTATTTTAATTAAGTATTTTATGTATTTTAGGGGCATCGTAGTCATTTCACAATAAACGAGAGATCAGATGGCAAAACGGACATCACTTTTGAACTCAGGACGGTCGAAAATCTTAGGAGGAGTATAAAAGGAAAAATAACACTATTCACATGTACGGTACTATTCACGTGTACGGTACTGTATACGTTACTGTTCACAACACTGTTCACATAGACGGACGATGACGTGGTATTGACCGATGATGTGGCATTGACTGATGAGGTGTCACGATCCTGTTGGGCTAAACTTCTTATGTACTGTTGATGGTGACGTGACAGCATATCAGTGGACGAAAAATCTCGCGTACGGTACATGCATCACACTGGATTATTTTCAACCAAACCGCATTACTGTTCATCCGGGTCAAACCGTGTTACTGTTCATCCGCGTGGTCAAACCGCGTACTGTTGACTGATGACGTGGCGCAATCCTGAGCGTCCAAACTGTTTTTAATCCGATGGCCATGATTTACTCCATGTATCTATAAAAAGGGGGCCTCTCTCCCCTAATTTAATACCTCTGAATCCATTTTTGGACTTTGTTTTCTGTAATTCCCTCTCCATCTTGTATTTCTTCATATTTTAATAAATTTCTATTTTGCCCCTAGTTCAATTATGAGTGGCTAATTTTCTTTCAAGTTTGGGTTGAAGGTGAAATCTCAACATGTGTTATGGGCTTAATTTGGTAAATTTATTTTCTCTTCCCCTCTAGTTTTTGTGGATGTTTTGACTTCTCGTCGACAAATAATAATAATCTTGTCTAGATACCGTCTTGGTTACACCGGCTCTCTAGTACAAAGTTATTATTATTTGGCACGATAAGCCCTTAGCACCATATTGATTAGAGCGTGGTTCATGAGGTGTGGATTCCTCCCTCATGATTTAATTGGCATTAATAATGAATATTTAGCCCATGATGCATGTTGATACGGATCCAGATACCCAAGTACATCATTTCAATATAATTCTCTTCAATTTATTCTCGTCATTTCAATTCCAATTTCAGAATTTATTCTCGTCATTTTAATTTAAGTTTTAGCATATTCCAAATCATTTCCACCACAAATCCAATCACCCATTCACAAAATTAATTCTACACAATTAAAATCCACCTCCTCGTGGGATCGACACTCGTCACTATTGATCTATACTACAATAGATTCGTGCGCTTGCGAGTACATTAAAATTTGCACAACAAGTTTTTGGCTCCGTTGCCGGGGAGGTAAGTAATTTTAATTCATAGAATTAATTTGTGTGGATAATTTCTTTTAAATTGTTGTCTTGTATTTTTTTTAAAAAAAAAAAAGAAAAAAAAATGTGAATCTGCATTTAGAGGTTAGTATTTCTTTTCTTTCTCTATTCTTTACAATTATGCAATTTAATTTTTAAGTTATTTTTCTTTGTAATTTTTGTTTATCTTAATTTAATTTTCTTTATTAAGTTTTAATTTAATTTTTAGTTAATTTTACGTATTTATTTTTGTGTATTTTTATAGAAAGGTTGTAATAGCGCAATAAGGTTAGTATCGTAATTTCTACCTCTTCTTTATTTTTATTTGTTTTGTTCCCATCTTTATTTTTTTTTATTTGTTTTGCATGCATGGTCGTAGGTCATTATTACCTAATTTTGAACCTATAGACCTTGAACTAGAAAAAACACTTTGCACGCACAAGAACGTTAAAAATATAATGGATTTACAAGCACCACAGGAGAGGCCATTTAAGGACTATTTTAGTCCCTTAGCTAATTTGAGCACATTATGCATAAGATACCCAAATGTAGCTGCTAGGAGTTTTGAATTAAAACCCAGTGTGCTAAATTGTCTCCCAACATTTTATGGCCTAGAAAATGAGGACCCATATAATCATCTGAATTATTTTCATTCAATTTGTCAAACTTTTAAATATGAAAATCTTTCAGACGATGATGTTAAACTCATATTATTCCCATTTTCTTTAAAGGATAGAGCTCGTTCATGGTTAAATACTTTACTTGCTAATAGCATTTCATCATGGGAACAAATGGTAACAAAATTTTTGAATAAATATTTCCCAGTGCATAAAATCTCAGAGTTTACCCAGAGAGAGGACGAGCAGTTTTTTGAAATATGAGAGCGATTCAATGGGCTACTCTTGAAGTGTCCACATCATGGGTACGAAAAATGGCACCAATGCCAATACTTTTTGGAGGGATTATTGCCGAATGTGCAAGAATGGCTAATGGCAACAAGTGGAGGAGAGCTAATGTTAAAAAGTGCATCAGAAATTTGGGAATTCTTCCAGCAACAAGCGGATAATTCCCAACAACGGAGTCGATCACTCAGGAATACTAGAAGAATTAAAGGAGTGAATGAGGTTCACATTGGAGAGTCAACTTCAGGAATCAACGAAGTCAAGGAGATGGTTGAAGGTCTTACTCGACAAATAGCATCGTTATCGACTGCTAAATTAACAGAACCACATGACCATGACTCATACTCAGATCAAGCCAATGCCATAGGTGTAATGAGAAAACCATCAAATTACAACCCATACTCCAACACATATAACCCTGGATGGAGAGACCACCCCAATTTTTCATAGTCTCAAGGATTCCAACATAATGGACCAACAACTCCAGCTCCATCAATGCAACCAATTCCTCAAGCCTCTCAGCCACCATTTAGACTATACTATCAGAACCAAAACTACTCTCAACCCAGACCATGGGACGATGCATTCCAGAATTTCAAGAATGTTACTCACTCCATAATTGAGCAACAAAACCGCACCATTGATGGACTACGAAATGAGTTGAGAGCAGGCTTCAATTCACAATCCCAATCAGTTTCAAGCCTAAAAAAGATGGTGGGACAACTTACTTCTTCAGTTCAGACCTTGGCAATGACTGTTGAGAAAGAAAAATTTCCAAGTCAACTAATGCCTAATCCTAAAGGAGTGCATGAAGCAAGTACCAGTTCACCACAGCAGCATGGAGAAGTCAAAGCAGTTATGACCTTGCGAAAAGGAAAAGAAGTCGACAACAAAGTGGAGATGCCGGTGACAAAAGAAAATCAAATTGTACCTATAAATGTTGACGACTCATCACCGGAGGAGAAAGAAGAAACCAACCCACAAGAATATATTCCCAAAGCTCCATTTCCTCAGAGATTAGCTAAAGGAAAAAAGGAAAAATCCACAGGTGAGATTCTCAAAATCTTCAAACAGGTAAGTGTTAACATCCCTTTGCTTGATGCTATTAAACAAGTTCCATCTTATGCCAAGTTTCTTAAAGACCTTTGTACTAAAAAGAGAAATATGCATGTTCAAAAGAAGGCATTTTTAACAGAAAACGTTAGTACTATACTCCAACATAAAATTCCTTTAAAATGCAAAGACCCAGGCTCCCCCACTATCTCATGTAGTATAGGGAACCACACAATTGAGAATGCTTTGTTGGATTTAGGAGCTAGTGTAAATATGTTGCCTTATTCAGTATTTGTGAAATTTGGACTGGGAGAATTACACCCAACTCCAGTGGTGTTACAGCTTGCAGATCGGTCCACAAAAATACCTCATGGTATTGTGGAGGACGTGCTTATCCAAGTAGACAAGTTCTATTTTCCTGTTGATTTCATTGTAATTGACACTCAACTAATATAGGATTCAAGGAAGCACATTCCCATTATCCTAGGCCGACCTTTCTTGGCAACTGCGGATGCTCACATTCAATGCAGGACTGGAAATATGTAGTTGTCCTTTGGTAACATGACTATGAAGCTGAACATCTTCAACATTTCCAAACAACCTCACAATGCAGATGATGGAATTGTTGATGTGGATTTAATATAAACAATAGTTGATAACACTTTTCTTTCAAACCTTAGTGATGATCCTTTACAAACATGTTTAACTCACTTTGGTTTTGATTTTGATATTGACAGATCGGTCGATGAGGTCAATGCCCTACTTGACTCAGCACCATCCATGGACACTAATAAATGGAAGTCAAGAGTTGAACAACTAGCACCATCAGAGAAGAAACTCATCCCATCATCAGAATCACCACCAAAACTCGAGTTCAAACCATTGCCCAACACTTTGGAATATGCATTTTTGGGAGAAGAAAGCGCTCTGCCAGTAATCATCTCATCATCCCTCAATGACGAACAAAAAAGTAAGTTGTTGGATGTTTTAAAAGAGCACAAAGGAGCATTAGGATGGACCATAGCAAACATAAAAGGTATAAACCCAGTAGACTGCATGCAGTACATTCACCTCGATGAAAATGCTAAATCTACTAGGAAAATGCAACGTCGGTTAAATCCTAATATGAAAGAAGTTGTTAGAACTGAAGTCCTTAAGCTATTAGATGCAGGTATCATTTACCCAATTTCTGATAGTTCATAGGTCAGTCCTATGAAAGTTGTCCCCAAAAAGTTAGGAGTCACAGTAGTTACGAATGCTGATAATGAATTAATACCCACTAGAGTAACTACAGGATGGCGTGTATGCATTGATTATAGAAAGTTGAATTTTTTCACACGTAAAGATCATTTTCCTTTACCATTTATTGATCAAATGCTTGATAGATTAGCAGGCCATGAATTTTATTGCTTTCTAGATGGCTACTCAGGATATAATCAGATTCTCATAGCACCAAAAGATCAGGAGAAAACTACTTTCACTTGCCCTTTTGGCACATTTGCATATAGGAGAATGCCATTTGGATTATGTAATGCACCTCCTACATTTCAACGATGCATGTTGAGCATTTTTTTTGATATGGTTGAACGATTCCTTGAAGTCTTTATGGATGACTTTTCTGTTTTTGGTGATTCATTTGATCAATGTTTACATCATCTAACACTAGTTCTGCAGAGATGTATCGAGAAGAACTTGGTCTTAAATTGGGAGAAATGTCATTTTATGGTAAAACAATGTATTGTTCTCGGTCACATCATTTCGAGCAAAGGTATTGAGGTTGACAAAGCCAAGGTGGATCTCATTTCTAATCTTCCTTCACCCAAAACAGTCAGAGAAGTAAGATCTTTCCTTGGGCATGCTGGTTTCTATAGACGTTTCATTAAAGATTTTAGCAAAGTGTCTAGACCCTTATGCAATCTACTTGCTAAGGATGTACCTTTTATCTTTACTGATTCATATCTTGTGGCATTTGAAAAACTAAAGCAGTTGTTGACATCATCACCCATCATTCAGCCCCCAAACTGGAGCTTACCATTTGAGCTCATGTGTGATGCATCTGATTATGCAGTAGGAGCAGTATTAGGACAAAGAGTTGATCGAATTCCCCATGTTATTTACTATGCTAGTATGACATTGAATGATGCACAGTTGAACAATTCAACTACTGAAAAAGAAATGCTAGCAGTAGTGTTTGCACTAGAGAAATTTCGATCTTATCTCATTGGTTGTAAAATAATTATATTCACAGATCATGCTGCTCTTAAATATCTTCTCACAAAGAAAGATGCAAAAGCTAGACTAATTCGTTGGGTGTTACTTTTGCAGGAATTTGACTTGGAATTCAAAGATAAGAAAGGGACAGAAAATGTTGTGGCAGACCACCTCTCTCGTCTCTATTTTGACACAATTATGGAATCATTACCATTGAATGAGTCATTCCCAGATGAACAATTGATGAGTGTGGAAGTATTACCTTAGTATGCTGATATAGTTAATTATCTTGTTACAGGACTTCCAGTGCATTGGACAAAGAAAGACAAGACTAAATTCTTTGCAGAGATAAAGAATTTCTTTTGGGATGACCCATATTTGTTCAAGTATTGTACAGACCAAATTGTTAGACGATGTGTCCCAGAAAGTAAAATTTAGAATATCCTTTCATGCTGCCATGAACAAGCTTGTGGAGGCCATTTCAGTGCTAAGAAAACAGCGACTAAAGTTTTACAATGTGGTTTCTATTGGCCAACTATATTTCGAGACGCTTATACTTTCTGTTTTTCATGTGATAGGTGTCAACGAATGGGAAGCATTACGCGAAGGAATATGATGCCACTAAATCCAATTTTAGTGATTGAGATTTTTTATGTATGGGGTATCGACTTCATGGGACCCTTTCTCCCATCTTTTGGCCATCAATACATATTGGTTGCTGTTGACTACGTATCAAAATGGATAGAAGCAATTCCATGCAGAACCAATGATCACAAGGTGGTGATAGGATTTTTGAAAAGCAACATTGTTTCACGCTTTGGATTCCCTCGAGCGATAATCAGTGATGGTGGTGCCCACTTTTGTAACAAAGCATTCAAAGCTCTTTTGACAAAGTATTCAATCACACATAAAGTGGCAACTCCGTATCATCCGCAAACCAGTGGCCAAGTTGAGATATCTAATCGAGAAATAAAGCATATATTAGAAAAAACGGTGAGGCCAGACAGGAAAGATTGGTCATTAAGACTTGATGATGCATTATGGGCATATAGAATGGCTTTCAAGACCCTGATTGGGATGTCACCCTACAGGCTAGTGTATGGAAAAGCTTGCCACCTACCTGTGGAACTCGAGCATCGTGCATATTGGGCAATCAAGAAATTCAACTTTGACATGCAGCAAGCCAACTCAGAAAGAAGATTACAACTGGCAGAACTTGAAGAAATTCGCAATGATGCATACGAAAATGCCAAGATTTACAAGCAACGAATGAAAGTCTTCCATGACAAGCAAATTATGAGAAAATCTTTCACTCCAGGTCAGAAAGTGCTTTTATTCAATTCTCGCTGGCACTTATTCCCAGGTAAGTTACGCTCTCGTTGGTCTGGCCCATTTATTGTACATACTGTTTTTCCACATGGGGCAATTGAAATTAAGGACCCAAAGAACAGTGTCACGTTTAAAGTTAATGGTCAAAGATTAAAGTCATATCTAGAATACCAACCACATGGAGAAGACATCGAAATAAATTTGAGTGACCCACCAAATTTGAATTGATTTTTTTTCTTTTCGGTGATTTGATTTTTTCTTTCTTTCTTTCTTTATATTATTCTTTTGCTAATTGAAATTATTTCTGCATAAGTGTGTTTGTTTAACTATTAAGTTTTCTCTTATCATTTTTAATCATGAGTACCTTACTTAGACCGTTCCTCCTGAACATTCTTAAACCACTTCAACGTGTCAAAACTCATCTCAAAAGGCAGATTCAATTTTGTAAAACACATCGCATTTGGGCTCTACAACCACCAGAGTTAGTAGCCTATGTTGAGGGTTTAGAAAGCCAACTCAGAGACATTGAGAGAAGTGTTTACGACATCCAGTTGGAGCTTGAGGTAAATTCAACAAGAGGACGATTTTAATTTTCTTTGTGTGTTTTAATTTGTTTTTCTGTTTGTGTGCTTTAGTTTGTTACCCCGGTGAAGTGGCGGATAACGGTACTCCGTGACAATCAAGTCGGTTACTTCAGTTTCCCATAATAACTGATATTCTGAGGCAAAAGTATGGACAGAAACGAGATTCTAGCGAAGCTTCACAAGCGATTTCCTTCACTTCCTCAGAATGCCCTCCTTACGATCTATAAAGCTCGGTCCGAACGCATGCGATTATTCATGAGGAATAACATACCTGCTGACATCCGTTGGTTAATCGAGGCTAAAGTACGATCGGTAGGTGAGTTACCTCTAAAATTTATTGCATACATGTCTGGTTGTGGTAAAGGAAATTATGCAAGAAAACGACGAGCTCGAAGAATTTCTGTTGCTTGTCATAAGTGTGCCAGAATGAGTTACAATAAAAACCCATGTTCTTTAGGAATGGTATCTGATAACAGGGAAGATAAGATTCAATTTATTAGGGATGGCTTGAATAAGGAGTCATTGGATGATATCCTTTTGTCTCTTGAAACGCATCCCAGTGGATATGTGCAATGAGCGATTCTCCAGTTATGGTCATTATTCCAGAAAGAGCATGCACGATATAGTCTCGGGAATCTGACTATAAACGACTCTGTTTGCCAGTTTATAAGAAAACTGGATAGGAAGCCTATCCTCGACCCATAGAGGGCGTTCAAGCCGTTTCTAGACGTAAAACTAGAGGAAGATGTGAGCCACAGTCGCAGCTACTTGTAAATATCCTTTCACTTTACTGTTATTTTATTTCACTATTGTTTTATTGTGTGCATTATTATCTTTAATAATTTTATTACTGTTTGCTTTTTCCTTATTACTGTTTGCTTTTTCCCTTTTACTGTTTCCTTTTTGACTAGCGAGCCACGTGCTTTACGCGTTATTTGACACTAACATTTTACCTCATACACAACTGTGATCCACTGTCACAAAGAGTCTTAAATGTGATTTCTTTTTTTGTCAAGCACTCACAAATTATTTTTGAGAAGTATCACAATGGCAGCTACTCCCAATAGACAATTCAAGAACATTTGTGTGCTTTCTGGATTTACATATGGCAAACATAAAGAGTTCGTTGAGGCAGCCATAGATCTTGGTCGAAGCATAGCAGCGAGAAAATTACACTTGGTGTATGGAGGAGGTAATCGAGGGTTATCAAAAATGGTCTCAGAAGCAGCTTTTATCAAAGGTAGCCAAGTGTTAGGCATCATCCCAAGAGTCCTAAAACCATTGGGCAGTTCGTCTGACTCATCAACTGGAGAAGAGTTAGTCGTCTCAGGTATGCAAGAAAGAATAACTGAAATGCTTAATCATACTGATGTTTTTATTTTCCTTCCAGGAGATCTTGCAACACTAGAGGCACTTATCACACTAGCATCTTGGGCCCATCTGCACATCCACCAGAAACCCATCGGTTTGTTAAATGTCAATAACTTTTATGATGGCTTTATCGCATTTCTTAACCATGCAATAAAAAACTATTTCATTCCTTCTAATGTGAAAAAACTTTTTATTTGTGCTCACACTGCTAATGAGCTACTTGATCTGTTACAAGCTTATAAACCGGAGCCAGACTCCTGGACCTTTGTGTTGGAGCGCCCAAATAATGATGGTAATAGTAGCCGCAGTAAGAAGTACAAATTAGATTTAACTCTCCGCTTGTGAATATTTTCTTTTGTGTTGCACCACCCAGGTGATGTCTTCTAAACTCTACTTCTTTCCTTTCAAACATTGAGGACAATGTTTTGTTCTGGTTGGGGGGAGGGAATAGTCGACAATTGTGGAATTTTGGTTAAGTTTTTACTAATTTTTTGTTGTAGAAACTAACTGTTGCTAACTCTTTGTGTTGAAGATGGCTAAATATGGAGTGTAGTAACTCTAGAAACGCATCTTCATCGTTAAAAAAAAACTAAAAAAAAAATAAAAAACTAAAAAAAAATTTCAGACATTTTCTTTTTCTTTATTATGTTTTGATGTTCATTTTTCTTCTTCTTTTAATTTCTCCTTATAAATATATATTTTCAAATTTTTGAGTCAAAGATGGCTGAATATGGAGTGTAGTACCTCTAGAAAGGCATCTTCTTAAAAAAAAAAAAACCATTTTCGTTTTCTATCATTTTACGTGTAACTTTTCTAATTAGTTTTTATGCATCATTTTCACATTTCTGCATGCATATTTTCCTTTCATGTTTAGAATAGGTTGGGGGGTAGAATGTTGTTTAAAAAAAAATTGTGTGATTTGTTTTAACATTGGATGACATGATTAATTTCAAATTTTAGTATTTGTATTATCTTTGGTCTTAAGTGACGTTACATTATGTTTGCTACTCTACATGTTGATGTCTGAGACAAATATGAGTTGCTTGAAGGAATGAACATGTCATAATAAGTACCAAGTGAGTTTTTTAGCCTATCATTTTCTTGAAGAGTAACCTTTTTGCCCATTCTCTATACAGCTTAGCAGTTTATTATTTATATACACGATCTCTAGATTTCTTTTGAGTTAACCCTTAAAAAAATGGTAAAAAAAAATAAAAAAAAAGAAGAAAAAAATGTGTTGCTACATTGGGAGACCCAGCTAACTAGTAGATATGAATGATTATTTAGAGCCCTAAAAGATGATGGAAAGGCCATCTTTGATCCGTTTGAGCCTTTCTAGCCATCCCTTTTATTAAATATCCATAGTTAACCCTTTTGAGCCTTTAAAAACAAAAAACAAAAAACTTTTTCTTTGTCAACTTATCATCTTGACCCACTCCGATTTGGAGTATTACCCAATGTCTTATAAGTTCCATCACCTATTTATATTTGAGAAAATGTAAATAATTATTTTGTTCAGTGAAGTTATGCCAAAAAATAAAAAATAAAAAAACAAAACAAAACAAAAGTTGTTGTTTCAAAAGAATAAAAATAACAATAATAGGTGAAATCCACCTTACAACTTCCAAAAAAAGAAAAAAATCTCTCTGCATTTTTTCTCAAACATACACTTTGTTTTCCTTATTTCCCTTCTTTGTTAACCATGTCCCTAGCCTACGTTACGTCCTAATAAAAGTCCTTCTTGATTTTAGGGAACTATATTTTGAAGTAGAAGCTAGTTATATGGGCTAAAAAGATTAGTGGTGCATAATAATAATAAAAAAAAGAGATAAATAAAATGGGTTGACTAGCATTTTTGTTTGACTTGAGATCGTATTATTTCTAAGCTGAGGGCATCTTTCTTTCATCTTGGTGAGAGCATGTGATATCGCTTCTTTATTATTTTCTCTCTCAAGTACCATTCATTGGAGTGACTATTTTTATTGGGTTTAATTTCTTTGTGAGAGTGTCACTACTTCCAGTGAGGTTTTGGGGTTTGACATGTCATTCTTGAAAGTAGCTATGACAATCTACTAGGTTGATTCATGTGGATGGTTGATGTCGGTGTGATGTTGCTTTAGACTGGAGATAATGCTTATACTTTTATTTGATTGCTATCATTAATCTGATTGAATAAACACGAGTGTTTCTAAATAAAATAAAATAAAAATCATTTTGGTTTTGAATTTTGTTTTCACTTTATTTGCTAGGGACTAGCAATAAGCTGGTTGGGGGGTGTGTTGAGTGTTAGAAATATATATTTATAAAGGAGAAAATCATCATTTTACACTACAAGTTTTACTAACACCTTTACTTTTATGAATTTAACCTTCTTTTGATTTAATTCTATGTTTTATTTTAATTAAGTATTTTATGTATTTTAGGGGCATCGTAGTCATTTCACAATAAACAAGAGATCAGATGGCAAAATGGACATCACTTTTGAACTTAGGACGGTCGAAAACCTTAGGAGGAGCATAAAAGGAAAAATAGCACTATTCACATGTACGGTACTATTCACGTGTACGGTACTGTATACGTTACTGTTCACGACACTGTTCACATAGACGGACGATGACGTGGCATTGACCGATGATGTTGCATTGACTGATGAGGTGTCACGATCCTGTTGGGTTAAACTTCTTATGTACTGTTGATGGTGACGTGACAGCATATCAGTGGACGAAAAATCTCGCGTACGGTACATGCATCACACAGGATTATTTTCAACCAAACCGCGTTACTGTTCATCCGGGTCAAACCGTGTTACTGTTCATCCGCGTGGTCAAACCGCGTACTGTTGACTGATGACGTGGCGCAATCCTGAGCGTCCAAACTGTTTTTAATCCGATGGCCATGATTTACTCCATGTATCTATAAAAAGGGGGCCTCTCTCCCCTAATTTAATACCTCTGAATCCATTTTTGGACTTTGTTTTCTGTAATTCCCTCTCCATCTTGTATTTCTTCATATTTTAATAAATTTCTATTTTGCCCCTAGTTCAATTATGAGTGGCTAATTTTCTTTCAAGTTTGGGTTGAAGGTGAAATCTCAACATGTGTTATGGGCTTAATTTGGTAAATTTATTTTCTCTTCCCCTCTAGTTTTTGTGGATGTTTTGACTTCTCGTCGACAAATAATAATAATCTTGTCTAGATACCGCCTTGGTTACACCAGCTCTCTAGTATAAGGTTATTATTATTTGGCACGATAAGCCCTTAGCACCATATTGATTAGAGCGTGGTTCATGAGGTGCGGATTCCCCCCTCATGATTTAATTGGCATTAATAATGAATATTTATCCCATGATGCATGTTGATACGGATTCAGATACCCAAGTACGTCATTTCAATATAATTCTCTTCAATTTATTCTCGCCATTTCAATTCCAATTTCAGAATTTATTCTCGCCATTTTAATTTAAGTTTTAGCATATTCCAAATCATTTCCACCACAAATCCAATCACCATTCACAAAATTAATTCTACACAATTAAAATCCACCTCCTCGTGGGATCGACACTCGTCACCATTGATCTATACTACAATAGATTCGTGCGCTTGCGAGTACATTAAAATTTGTACAACAATGATGTCGAATTTGGGCCTATAATATGTCATTTCAAAGCTCTCAGCGTAAGAAATGCAGCTATAGTTTTAAAATTATTTTTCCAGCCCTTTTTCGACTTCAAAACCATCCTTTCCAACACTCGTCACCTTGTTAGCTCGAATCAAGTATTCCAAGGTTAGTTAATCCTCTTTCAAGCCCATCTTGAATATTGGTCTCTTGGAAATTGAAGTTGAATTGAATTCATCCAAAGTAGCTTAAACAAACCCTTGCATTACTTCTTTGATCTTCTTAGCTCATGCTCTCGTAATTGGCTCTTCTGGAACAAGCAACAAATTTGTAATGCTCTGACCACTCTGGATCACATCACAATCAGTACACTGAATACCTTAAACAGCAAGCCAGTTAATTAAAATTAGCTCTCTGAAATCAAACGGCATACTGGTTACCACTAAGCAGTAAATCAATTATTCACAAATTCAAATTTTGGCTACAATGGTAACATCAAGTGGCACCGGGTTAGCGTAAACGACAATGTAATTATATCACCAAAAAGTCAATAATGGCTAGTTTTGTGACTCTTTCTATAAATAGCCGAAGAAAACACTATTGCAAGTGTTGCTGAACAATCTTGGCAATATCTATCTGCAATCAAAAGTGCTCTAAGCTTACATTTTGTACATATACGCACATTTGAGCTATTATTTGGTTACATTTTAGTTGGGAGGGTTTGCTTTGTTGTATTCATCATTTACTTATCAAAAGTTAAGTGATTATAAGTGTGGGAAACACTTGGATAAGAGGTGAGGGAATCATCTCAAAATTGTAAAAGTTGATTGATACTTTGGAAATCAATTGTAAAATCTAGAAGTCTTGGGTTGTGAGGCTTGAATAGTAAAATTCTCAAGCTCGGTGTGTTTGAAGGCGTGGACAAAGGCAGGGTTTACTGAACCACAAAAAAACTAGCATGTTTGCTTTTCTCTATCCTTATCTCTTTATCTTTATTGCACAATAATTTATCTAATTTAAATCTGCATGTTTTAGCTCTTAAATTTTATAAAGTTTTTAAATATTTATTTTTAGAAACTCAATTTACCCCCTTTTGGGTTGCACACTTAGAATTTCATATTACATGAGAGTAAAATAATTAATTAAAAATTATGTAAAATCACCATTTACCTAATAAATGCACATCATATGATATTACAAAATTATTTACTTGTAACATCAAATTGTTGTTGTATTGGAGATTAATGTATCACACTTTAAACTTTTCAAGAGATTTCTTTTAGTAAAAATTTTTTAAATGAAAATTATCAATGGTCCACCTAAAGATTAATAGGTTATAAAAGAGGATCCAGCTACCTTGTAACGGGGATAAGTAATCCCCTTATTTTGTCTTTTTAAGAGAAGCAATCGTTGGATTGAAATTCATGTAATCTAACGGGTAAAATGTAATAGGTTAGATAGAAGAAGTTAACTGCAACCGGCGTTTCCGGTGGCAATCGCTATTGTTCTCCAATCCACGAATGTTGAATAAAAAAAAAAGTATTTTGCTCAGGCGTAACCTAGAATTTTTGTGTTTGGCTCCCAATTAGCAGCAACCATCTTCTTGACGGTAGGCAAATTATAGAAGACAAATAACCATCCTGCATCATTCAACTTAGAAGACATCTAGTAGGCGAGCCATAAAGAAGAGGATTTGAAACGATCCCAGCGTAGTTGTGGAGAATCAAATGCGGATGCGTGAGCGTGAAACTTGAAACCGAGGTACATTTTTCTAAAGAATTGGAAAACTGGTGGTTCATTATCCTGATTGCGGGGAAAAAAATCTTAAGTTCACTAGGATTGAAAATAGTATTGTGCTCCTTAGTAGAAACGATGCAATCAAGTACCCACATTATATGCGTCGTGAGTAGTATATTTGATTGGCTGATGACATTGAATTTAATATAAATGTAATTTGGTTGGATCCATTTCAGAATGCAAGCACTTGATTTTATTTATACCGTGTAAATAGGTTTCGTTGTCTTTGCCCTCGAAGGTAGACTGCTTGTGTGAAAATAGCCTGTAGAATGTAGATGATATAGCAATTATTAGTAAATAGATGAAATATTAATATATAATGGTAATATGATATATTAAAAATTGAGGCTGAAGTCACTAGATTGAAGGCAAGAAAGAAGAAAAGAATGTTAAAGTGATATTTAAGAATGATTTGGGTTGCAGGAATGGAATTGGGGAGAATTCGTAAGCGGAAGTTATGCAATCCTAATGGTGATCTCGAAAAAGTGACCATTGTCAATGGTGAAGGGAATGAAGCCACGCAAAGTAGCTATGGATTTGTCAGCTTCTTGTAAGTTTGTGAAAGAGTACCGAAAAATTAATGAAGTCAATTAATTTGTTCGCATAGACAAACTTGAATATGATGTGTTCGTAAATCAATGCAATTTTGTAAATGTGCAGTGGGGAAGCGGTACGTCGAATGAAGGCAAATGATGCAAGCGCAAGCATTACGAGAGAGGTTAGTAAATTAAAAGCGATGTTTTAATCGATTTAGTTGAGAATATATTGGAAATGATATGTAATAATTTCGTATAGGTTCGCAAAGAACTAGGAACAGAATTTAAAAACTTACCTCCGGACGAGAAAAGCAAATACATAACCCAATCGCACAGAGCTGAGAAAGTTGTTGAGGAGAGAAAGTTTCTCACCCGGTGCGCACCTGACAGGTTTGCAGCTATTGTGGTACAACTGACAGATGACCAGAGGGAAGTAGTTTCTGAAATGGGACTAGATAATCTGATTAAGCTTAATTGTGGAAGACTGAAAAGGAAACTATGTTGTTGGCTTGTTCAGAGGACGGATGTGGCTAGGTGTGTGATAGAATTTAATGGTAGGGAGTTAGAACTTAGTGCCAATAGTTTTGGCTACATAATGGGAGTATCTGATGGGGGAATGCCACTACAGTTAGAGGGTGATAGGTTAGATGTGGCAGCATATCTAGGCAAGTACAATGCAACATCAAGTGGAATTAACGTTAAGACTTTGGCCGATATTCTGCAAAATTCAAGGGAAGCTAATGACGAATTTAAAGTTACATTTATGTTATTTACCTTGTGCACCATCTTGTGACCTCCTATTGGTGTACACATAAGTTCATCTTTCTTATATTCTTTGAAGGACACTCAATTTATAAGTAAGAGAAATTGGGCAAGTTTTTGCTATGACAAATTGATTAAAGGTATCACTAGATACAAGGAGGACCATCTTGCATATGTTGGCGGGTGTGTGCTATACTTGGAGGTAAATATCGTATTATTAATTTCAAGTAAACGTATAATTAATAATATAAGTGTTCTATAATATTTTATACAATCAAAATAATTAGTTTACAACTGAAGGATAAGAATGCACATCGAGATACGGAGATAAAACTTTAGCATAAGATATATCAATAAAATTACTATATGGTAGCACTCAAAAACAATTAGGCTTCTTAATATGCCTTGAAATATTTTGGAGTACTAGTTAAACTGACTTCAAATTATTTAATTTAATTGTTTGTGTAGATGTTGTTCTGTAATTCAATTGTATATGGTGGACTACGCAGAGATAGATCGATTAGCCCAATTGCACTATGGAATGGATACGAGATCAAGAGGTTAATAAAATGGATAGAGAAGAAAGGTGGTTATGGGAGCATTAAGGTTGGTTAGTAATTTGTGTTTTTTTTTTATAATTGTTGGTGTTGTAGGTAGGATATACTAATAAGCAACTGTGCTCAACCAAGAAGTAATTTTTGTCTCAATGGCATAGCATCTGCTTCCTTCTAACTACATAATGAATTCTATTGTTAACGTCCAAAGGCATTTTCTTTCAGGTGTCAGTTCCTTTAAATGCAGGTTCAGCGAAGACATCAGGCAAGGGTAGTTGTATTCATGGTGAACATGATTGTACTAATAATTCATCACTTAGTCAATTTCCAGAGACAGTAAATTACCCACTCCTGAATTTGATAAGGCAATATAGGGCTGGACCTTTTGTTGTTGCAAGGTCACTGGAACACATAGATGTTAAGATAATTAAATACATCATGAATGAAGACTTAGATGAAGGGTAAGCATACATCTTTGAAATATTGTGTCAGCTACCAGGGTGTTACAGTTTATCTAAATTCGTGAAATCTAATAAACTCTACCAAATGTGTAGGGAGACGATTGTCAAGACGGAGAGGCATTGTTTAAATAGGAACTGTATGTTGTCGTTAGCACCCACGCGGTTGATAAATGTAGAGGTTAGTCAAGAGTAACGAAGTCAAGGCTGATTCAGACATTGAATTTCCTTAAATTAATGGAATCATCTTTTGATTGCATGTTATTTGGGTTTGAAATTATATCATTGGGACATATATGAATTATAAACTTCATTAAGGTTATGCTGTCCTGGTTTGTATTATTGCAGATTATCTCTGTTGTCGCTGAAATGCTATCTACATTGCAAAAATACAGTGACACAGCGAAGTGCTACAGCTGGTTTCTACCAGTTCTTAACGCTGTAAGCAGGCAATTAATGACTACACGTGGATTAATTGATTTGAAATTTTTTTGTCCTTTAATTTTGGTGGATATCCTGGGTGCTTGAAAGATTGGTTGCTTGTTTTAGTGTTGTATATTTTTGTCCGATAGACTAAACATTTATCTCGCTGAAATGAATGGAATTGGATGTTATCACACAATATTCCATGGTTACAATGATGTTCCTGTAATTAAAAAGATTTGCTAGGTCTTGGTATTAATATGTGGAGGCCTCTATTGCGGGCACAGGCGATCAGTGAAAAGGGAGTCCTGCAGAGGTGGGTTGAGGAAAATGTTACAAAATGGTGTGAAATTATTGATCTTCATACATGCGAGAGGGTACGAATATTATATTTGCAATAATTTCGATAAAATTTGGCTTATACAGAAGGCCAGAAATCTTATTATATTGCTTGTTTAACATTAATACACAGATTATTGTCCCTGTGAATCATGGATTTGCACATTGGTACTTGTTAGTGGTTTCAGTTCAGGAGCACTGTGCCGAGATATGGGACCCAATATCTAGTTCATTAACATCAAACCTGTTTGTGACAGAAGTGCAAGAAATTGTAAGTTATGCTTTTGTCTTTTGAATATAAGAGTTGGTATTTCCATAAAATAACAAGTCATTTGCAATAGGACTTGATATCATCATTTGTTTCCATTTAATTGCATGACAAATTGTTTTATGATCAGCTGAATTGTCTTGATATAGTTCTGAATGAGGATATCCAGAAAATATTTGGCCATTCCTTTGCATTTCGCACATTCTCTATTTTTCAACCATACTCACTTGTCAAGGATTGTCAAGCACATGACTGTGCTGTTTACATTGCTATGTTAATGAGGCGCATCGGGCGACCAACACAACCTGTAACAGAGGTAGACAAAATTGTTGCTGCTGTGATACTCGTAACTTTTATTATAAGTTTATAGAATGATGATGTATATGCAATGTAATTGTATTACAGATTTGGTCCAGTTCAGATGAAGAACGCTTGAGGCTTATGTTGCTGTTGGTTCACTTTGAAAATAATGTTGTTAAGAAGAAAGTTATGGAACGTGCAGACATTTATTACATAGAGACGGAAATAGATGGCGTCAAACGATATAACAGTTTGGAAAAGAAGCTAAGGACTAACAGGATGAGGTCAAGAAAAATGGGCCATGGGCCACGGAAATAAGTGTGGGAGTTAACACTGTACAGGCGATTATAACTAATTTTGTCTACTTGTCGAGAATGTTTGTGGTAATCACACAAGTATTCAGGTGGTGTATTATTATCTATCTTAGTTATAAGTTACCATCGTTGTTTTAATATACATTAAGTAAGATTTATCATCAATTGAAGTTTTACAAGATAATGCGGTAAAGTGCTATAGAACCTGTTATTCGTCATGTTTATTTACTGGATTGCTTCTATATATTTCAAACAAGAATAATTGGTCTGTGGAAATATCATTCTACTTCATTATAGTAGCGAAGAAAGACATTCCCCACCCAAAAAGGCCATAAAGCAAGTTCATGTAGGACATAAGTATATTTTATGTTACATAACAACTGTTTTTTTCCTTGCTGGAATGCAATAAAGTTTGTCAAATCCTGCTGGAATGCAAGTTGGCAAAGAAAGTGTGGAAAAGAGCCCGAGCATAAGGGAACCTCCCATAGGATGAAAGCCATGACATAATAAGGGTGATTGAAGATATGGAAAAGCAGCAAAAATTCTTGGATAAGGAGACAATTGTTGGTTTGCTCTAGGTTATATGGAATGCTGGAAATAAGTGGTTGTTTGAAAGGAAACAAAAGACCCCAGTCAGAGTTCCTTGCAAGAGTTGAATCAATAGTGGAGTCTTTGAAGAACTGTAGGCAATCAAGAGTACTAAGCCCATGCGTGAGAAAGATCGCAAGGAAGATCAGTGGCAATCCTCTCCTATTGATGGATTAAGATCAACGTGGATGCAACTGTGGATGTTGAGAAGCAAGTGGCTGGGTTGGGGGTAGTAATTAGGGATGATAAGGATAACTGTATTGTTGCTGCTATAATAAGTTACAGAATATTTACAAATGTTGCTATGGCTGAAGCTGCAGCCATTAAATGGGGAATGCAGGTGGCTCTAAAAACAGGATTGGTCTCTGCATTACTGGAGTCTGATTGTCTTGAGGTTGTACAAATTGTAAATAATAGATGTAGTAGCATGGTTGAAATCTCTTGGATGATTTCTGAAATTCTGGAAATGAATAATAGTTTCCAGAATTTCAGAGCTCAGCACACTGCTACAATTAACAATAGTGCAGCTCATGCTTTACGGTTTAAGATTTGCAAAAGATGACATATGTGATTTGGTTGGATGAATTTCCAACTGATGTGCTGTATATGATATCGAGTATCTAATGGAAAGGATTACAAAAAAAAAAAATTTACATCTATTTTTTTCCTCAAATCCGATGACTCCACAGATAAAAAGTAACAGTGCACTACATCTGATGAGTTTAACCATTCCAGTGAGATGCGATACCCATCATCTTATTACTATAACCTGCAACACGAAGCACAATCACATTTAGTTAAATAGTCACAATGCATTCAATACTATGGTTATTTATTAAACGCAATACTCACAATACTAGCATCCATGTCCATTCCATAAGCAACCGTGATTTGTTGCAAATGTTGATGTACTACCAATACCCGGTTCAAAATTCGGCAAGAATCCTCCGATGCCCGTGTTATCAGTTGAGTCATTGTCAGTGCTGACAGGGAATTGTTGATACCATGACTGTGAACTACTCTCAAGGCTTAAGCTATTGCTGTTCTGTGAGTGTGTAGACTGAGCATTCACTTCGTTGTATTCAATAGGAGTTTCTATACGCATTTTGAAGCCGAGTCCTCTTGTATTCATTACCACATTATTTTCACAGATGAATTGACTGCCTTGTGTTGCACATTTAACATTTGCTTGTTCCGGTTGTTCCTTTGCTTTGCACTTTCGAATTGTATGTCCAGGTTGGCCGCAGCTGCCGCATCTTCTTTTAGGCGGAGGCCCCATTTTCTTTTTCTTTCTACAACCTTTGGTTAAAACTACAGTTGGGTCTCGAACATGACTTCTTTTTCCCAACTGGCCCTTTAATTTTTCTTTCTCTTTGTAACATGTCATTGCTTCCAACCGTAATGACAAGTTGTGTAAGTCTGCAATGGCAATCTGAAAGGCCTCACTACTATTGGCTGCCAGTCGCTGTAAGTTTCGACAAGCAGCATGCAGTGATCCCAACCGTGCTTCAATGCTCATGTATGTGGAATTTGATTTTTCATTCATGTTATGTGAACAAACCCCAATCTTTGCATTCTTGGTCCATCTTCCCAAAATAATACACTTTGGAATAGTTCTAACATTTTCTGTCTTCATCACAGCAAAGATATGTGAGCACGGACTGCCAAGCGTCTCAATCATCAGGCAGCTACATGAAACACTATCCCACATGCCCTTAATTTCAACATTCCATTCTTTATCAGCAGTATCATATTTTCTTACGTGAAAAACTTTAACAATATCGTCATTGGATATTTGAGTAGTTATCATGACACCTTCCTTATTAATCTGATCTCTGATAATGCGGAATATAGCTCTTGTGTAAATGTCCCCTACCTGCCCCTCGTATGCCTTTAGGTGAGTTGTCAACACAGGCCGTCCATCAAAACTATCATAATCATCCTTGCCTTCAACATCTCGCTGCCTGTCCATTAGCCTATCCATTTGCTTGACGAATGATACGAGTCTCAATCTGATACTAACGTAGTGA
This sequence comes from Citrus sinensis, assembly GCF_022201045.2. Taxonomy (NCBI): domain Eukaryota; kingdom Viridiplantae; phylum Streptophyta; class Magnoliopsida; order Sapindales; family Rutaceae; genus Citrus; species Citrus sinensis. The sequence goes on along the minus strand of NC_068557.1, from coordinate 14,199,483 downwards.
TTTAAAAACGCATTCATTCCTTCGGAGCGCTGTGTGGTCCTCATTCCACCAAAAAAACTTCCTTGTAAAAATGCTTCAGCCCACATCTGTTTGTCACTATACATCTTCACCCACTCATTGTGTTCAACATTATGCCGTGCCACCAACTCTGTCCACACTTTTTCGAACTGATCTTTAGTATACGGTTGCAGCATACATCTTTGAAATCCATTAGTAAATTCCTTGTTATTGATGTTTGCTTGTGCATTTCTGGCCAGGTGCCAACAACATAGCCTATGTACCGATTGTGGGAATTTCTTCGATATCGCATTCCTCATTGCCTTGTCCCCATCTGTAATAACTGACTTTGGCTGCTTACCGTCTACGGCTTTTAAGAAAGTTTCCAATAACCATGTGTATGTGTGTTCTGTCTCATCCGAAAGTAATGCAAATCCAAACACAATAGTGCGTCTGTGTTGATTTATGCCCAATAACACTACGAATGGTTTCCGATAAGCATTTGTTCGATATGTTGCGTCGAAAGCAACAACATCACCAAACACAGCATAATCTGCACGACATCCCCCATCACACCAAAATAAATCTCCTAACCTATTATCCTCATTTACCGTGTAAGCAAAATAAAAAGCAGGATCATCGCACTTCTTCCCTTCCAGATACGAGAGGCAAGACTCTGCATCTGATTCATGTAGTAGTTTCCTACGGTGTGTGTCCAATTGATTTTGCATGTCCTTCCGCAAATATCCAACCTTATTGTACCCTCCCGACCTGTCGACCATATACTCATGTATTTGTGATGGCTTCATACCAACATTGTGAAGAGATGATGCCGCAATTAAGTCTGCTCCAGAAATCTTCCGATGACACCTTATATAGTGCACGTGTTCAGGTGGTGTTAGAGTGTGGTTGTGTATGGCATTGAACTGTGTACATATCCAAGCACTATCCTCGTCCTTTCGTTTAATCTTAAAGGCAGCTTGGCACCCAGTCCGAGTCAGCGGTCTTGCTTCTCTTGTCCTATTATCCTGATGAAGAAACTTCTTTGGTCGATACCCTTCTCGGCTGCAAACCCACTTTCTTCCCATGAGCACTCCTTTAGTGTTCCATCTTTTATTGTGTCGTCGAACTCCGAATCCCATTGCCTTGGCATATTTACAGAAAAATGAATCGGCCTCTTTATCGGTTACAAACTCCCGACCCAAAACATCCATTGTCTCAATCATTCGTAAGGTCAATTCACTGTTAGCGGTATTACTCACGTTATTCACTTCATTTTCCTCCTCCTCTTCAATTTCTATATCTGTTTCAACGGAGTCCTTATTCATCTCGTTAGGGGGATCTCCGTCATTGGCCGCCCATTCAACACTCTTTTCTGCATGCATTTCGTGAGCTGCTATCTCCAGAATTTGGTAACTTATATCATGATCACTCTGTGAATCCGATGTCCACGACATTTTCTTGATCAGATATTGGCCTGACAATTTAAACACTTTTATTTACCAGAGTGGTATATAGTTATAGATAGTCCATATATTATAACCTCACCGTAAGGACTCAATTAATAACAGTTAAAAACATATTAATGAAACCGACACATATGCAATGCAATGTTAATTTCTATAAACAAAACCAATGTCTCTGATATAGTTCAATATTAATATACTTACAGAGTGAAGTGGGTTGATCTTAGGCACTCGGTTGTTGTTTCCTGTAAAGGTTGGAAAATAGTAGATGCGATAGCTGTAGATTTAAAATATAATTTGAAATCTACTGGTTGGCTGCATTTGGCGTCAACGGTCTTTGCCCTTGGCAAAGCCTGCAACATTTTTGGATTTTTCCGCAAGCTGATACTGTTGCCCTTCAATGAACAGTAATAGGCGGGCTCAATCTAAAGTCTCCCGCCCAAATTATTTGCACTTGGTTTTTGCGAAATTTTGAAATTGACTAAATTTCCATCATCATTACGGCCTATGCCGAGAAGGATGCCATAGAGTAATGGTCGCCTATTACAACTAGTTCAGTTGTTGCTTGGAATAACCCAAATATTCATGTTCTGGACAAACATAAAGTTTAATTTATCTGAGGCCAAGTTTCCACGTATAAGCCTTTATGCCTGAATAAAATTATATGCTTTCCTTCATTTTTTTTCATAAATACTTCAATATTTTTTTATTATCAAATTCAAAAAGTAATAAGAAGATTATGCGTAGTAGGTTTTTTTCGGATTTGTAGCTTATTCGGAAAATGTTAAATTTTGGCAAATAGATGGCAACAAAAGTGTTATTTGATAGGTTCATTGATAGTGCAAAACTATTACGATGAATGTTTTGCACAGTTTCCGATTACATCATATCTAATTGAACTCCATAGCTATAGGCATAGTGGAGCTATGCGATTAACTTAAGTACAACTGCAGTAACAACAGTAAATAACCCAATGGCTACACCTACCTCCAAGCACTTTCGGTTTATAAGCAGACTATAATTTTCCCTAGCGTTAAAGGAGGTGGGAATTTCTCCTTGATCGTGGCCTGCCGCGCACATGATTCCATAGTTTGCTTCTTGTTTAGAGGCAATACGGTGGGATTCATATGCCTTTTCAGCGGATTCCTTCGATTTGTACGACTTGAACGAGTTTCCAGGGAATCCATTCACTTGTAATTGACATTCGGGCCATGAATCATAAATCCCTAGTCTTCTTCCAACAAACACAACGTAATAAGTTGTGCGTGCCATTGCCTTCAAAAGCCTGCATTATTCCCAATTTTCTTAGCGACAGTAACAACTTATTTATGGGGGATTGTTTGTGCTTTGTTGGAACATGTCAGGAGATTATAAATCCGAAAGTTTAATTCGCTTACACAGGTCACTTACACTTACTTAATTGACTTTCAACTATAGCCACAAGGGCAAATTTATTACCTTTACAACCGACATGGAAATACTGAAACCCTAACTATCAACCACAACAACACAACCAGGAGATGTTGTACATTACATATTATAATCCACAATGCCATTCTTAATGACAAAGCTAACATAAAACACGCACAAAACATGTTAAGTTTATGCGATATTCCAGACATATAGTATGACTTTGGGCGATACGGTTCTGTAATGGACACTGACCTGAACAAGTAGAGCCCAACGGCAGTGGGGATCCCTCGAACTCCTCCGCACGTGCACGTAATGTGAGAAAGATATCTGCAGGCCAAACGATCCTCTCGCCAATGGTGTAAAGCCCTCCGTTTATGGAGCAACCAGATACCACGGTGGGTATGGAAAATTTTGGTAGACGAAGAAATGTTATGAACCTTGACTGTGAAAAGGCGTTTATACTGGCCAAACTGACACACCCATCAGGCACGTGCCAAACCTACATATTGGTCATGGGATCTATAAATTATGGCAATATTTTTTTTCTTCATATAAACGCCTTGTACATAATGTTATTTCATTAATGTTTAGGTGTTCAGATTATCTTCAACTTAGTGAATTGTGATGGCCCATCTACCTTGGTAAGTAAAATTAGTATCTTTGTAAGCTTCGCAGAGAATTTGTTGATGGTGTCTGAATTTAATTTAGGCTTAAAGTGACCGTATTAATGTATGTCTGATCCCACAGTGAAGTTTAATTAGATATCATAATGACACATCATTATAACAATTAATTATTAAAATTATGACCAACGTATTTCATTCAAGGGGGTCACCTTATAATAATGGACATAACTATCTTGCCTCCATTATACCAAACACCCAATTTATCCAACATATAATTCTTCTAAAATATCAAAAAATAGACAGTCTTCTAACCACATAATTAGATTAATTTCTTGAACACAAAATCCCATAAAAATAATGTGTGCATTCTCTTAAAAGAAATCTATTGTGTTTATTTTTAATAATTTTTACGTGCCTGAATAAGAAAAGAACTATATCTTGCTCTCTATAAGAAAATCTAAACAATTAGGGTCTATTGAATGTGGTTAAAGATGGTGACATATGTTTATTTTACTAAAATTTTGAATCCAATATAGTGTTTGGTAGGGGTGTTCAGAATCCAATCCGATCCGCTCAATCCGTCCGATCCGCTCAATCCGATCCGTATAAATCCGATCCGTGGATTGGATATGGATTATAAATTTAAAAATCCGCAATCGATGGGCCATTGGATATGGATTTACTTATGTAAATCCGCAGAATTCTGTGAATCCGCAATATATATATATATAATTAAAAAATTATTATAAATACCACATAAAAAATTTATAAATGTGACATTGCATAGTTACTAAGCACTATAACATATCTTAGCCATTACCCAATAATAATATAAAATGAAAATTAATTAAATAATCAAATATACAAATATAACGTGTCAACATTGTAAAACAAAATAAAAGCAAAGTTACACGCACTAGCAAAAGCAAAGTAACATAACGTCAAATCACCAATAATTTACAAACAAAAAACTCTAAGCTTCTCCGTCGTCACACAAACTAGCAGCACTCAATATTGGTTGGATACACTCTCGACATGGATCTAAAGGATATCGGCCGCGCGATTCCGGCGAGAGCAAGCCATATTCTTTCCCAAGTCCATTGAGCCACTTCACATTCACTCGTTCCATATGGATTGGATATGGATTGAGTCAAATCCGCATCCGATCCGCAGATATATGGATTGGATTTGGATTGAATTTATCAATCCGTGGATTGGATTGGATTGAAAAATTATAATCCGTAAAATCTTGGATCGGATATGGATTAATGTCCAATCCGTAAAATCCGATCCGCGAACACCCCTAGTGTTTGGCATGGATAAGTAAATTAAGAATTATAGAGTTTATGCCAATCAAATTATCATATGATAATTAATTTTTTGTCCTAAGAGGACCCTTTGAATAAATATTTTAGACTAAATTTATATCTTATGCTAGCAATTATAAGGTTATATGATGTTGAGCAAATTTATAGAAATAAAAGTTAAGTTTGTTAACATAAATATGTTAATAATATTGATTTTGATGATAACAAATTTTAAATGTATTTTGACAAAAATAATGGAGCTATTTCTTAATAAACGAAAACTCTTTTAATCATTGCCTTATTTCTTCATAAAAGATGGATTTCAAATTAGAAAGAAATTCTCTGCGAAAACTTGTTTAAAATTGCAATACTGGTCATAAACGGTGAACCGTTTATTATAAAACAGTTAACCGATTAAAGGCAGAGAGTAACACATTTCCTTAACCTCTAACCGTTAATGGAAAACGGAAAACACCCAAGATGAGAAGGTTACTGGAAACTAACGGTGAACCGTTTATTTTTAAACGGTTAACCGATTATCACCAGAGAGCATCATATTGCCTAAGCTCTAGCCGTTTACGCTTAACAGAAAACACCCAAGATAGGAAGGCTACTGGAAACAACCGGTGAACCGTTTATTTTTAAACGGTTAACCGATAACGTCTAGAATTGAAGGTTGTCCGCCACTGGTATTGATTAACTGATGTTCATTGTGCAGGTTACTGGAGACAAACGGCTAACCGATTATTGTTCAAACGGTTAACCGATAATATCCAGAAACGTTACCTCACGCAAGTCCTTAACCATTTAGCGTAAACGTCTAACGAATGCTCATCTTGCAGGTCTCTGGAAGGTAACGGCAAAAGGGCAATCCTAAACGGCAAACCGTTTATTTGAATTCTGGTCCAACGGTAAATTTGAATGAGCGAAACGGTTAACCGTTTAAAGTTAACGGCGAACCATTTTCTGCCCGACAGTTTGTAACGGCTAGATTTTCAGCTCCAGATATAAATAGGCTCATTCAAATTCAAAGAAGGTTGATCACAACACTACCATTGAGCATATATCCGAGAGTACAATCTTCATAGAGCTTTAAAACATATTCTCATTTCATCTATTCACACTTTGAGCATTGATTTGTAATCTTAAATATTGTGTGAGAGAAAAACAATTTGTAATCTTTTACTTTGAGTGATTGTAAGTGTTGGGATACACTTGGGTTAAGACATTGGGGATAATCTCTTGTTGTAAAGGTCCATTGACACCTTGGAAGTCAAGTGTAAGCATTTGAAGCCTTGGAGGCTTGCTTAGTGGAATCCTCAAGCCCGGAAAGCTTGGAGGCGTGGACGTAGGCGAGGTTGGCCGAACCACGTAATAATCTCGTGTTTGAATCTCTCTTTCCTTACCTTTTTATATTGTGATCATCTTAATTATTATTGCTTTGAATTTGAGTTATAATTGCATTAAGATTTTCTTTATTATTGAATAATTTTTTAGAATCTCAATTCACCCCCTCTTGGGTTGCTTACTTGTATTTCATAAATTTTTGTATATGTAGATATATTAATTTATTAAATTACCTGGACCCCTATAAAGATTCTAAAATATTTTCGTAGACTTCTGTGTCAAAATTTTGAAATTTAACCTTTTCTTATTTTTTTATGAAACAAGAGGGGCTGCAATGTTAATAAGCAAGTAATTGCATCCTTGCCGTTGTAATTGCTTTTGCAACTCTTGGGTTGAATCTAATGGTTGGATAAATAAAAGACAAAAAATGGGATACTAAATTACGGTTGCAAGCTAGCTGGACCCTATAATAATATATTTAAGAGGTCTCTAAGGTAAAAATAACATATTGTCACACGACGATCAGGCAATGCCGAGGGTTTAATAACATCATGCAAAGAAACCAATCCACTACTGAAACATAGGATTGTGAAAACATTAAGGTTGCGTTAACCACCGGGATTAGGGAATCCAAACCCAGATTGGGGATCATTGATCATTAACTAATATATAATAGTATTTAGTTGTTTACAATATTCATATGATGATTATTAACTAATTACAATATTGATATAATGCTAACAATAGGTAGCAAAAGACATAGTATTGAATAAATTTTCACATTAATTGAAGTGTTAATAATAAATTTCATATTACTAAAGTATTTAATATACTTTGGAGAAAAGTAAGTGAATACTTATTTTAAATCTTCTTATTCAAATAGTGAATATTTATTAATTACTGAGGCATTTTAGTGAACAGAGGGGGGGAAGCTTATTCCAATTCGATCCGAAGTTTTCTCGTCTGCATATACTGCTTCGATCATAAAAATAGAGTAATGAGAGTTCAAACCACAATTGCCATGAGGGCTCCACGAGCAACCAGATACCACATCCAGATTCAAATAATAATTACATAATTAATTAAATATGGGGCACATAGTTCGCAAAACTGTAGTGGTTCATTTACGTTCAAATAATTATTTAAAGAAGCATGGAATACTTCCTGAATGAAAGGGAAATACACGCGACTTAATGGACGAACAATTAAGGCATGAGTGAAGCTTCGAATTCCTCATTCCACTGGTGAGCATATTACAAAATACTTACCTGATCACATTTGTACAAGGCATACACACCTACTACAAGACATGGGCCATTTTCAAAACATAGATATCACCACGAACTTCAGCCTCTAAGGCATAAAAGTGACTTAACACACCCGTCACTTTCTAACAAAAGTGGTGCATATACTACAACAAAAAGTACGTCATCACTACGCACGAAAGGATGGTGGTGGTTCAAAGTACTATTAAGTTGACGAAGCAGGTTCTGCCTCCCCAAGCATCACTACGGGGAATGCTTCAATATCCCCCCTCTGTCCATTATCCCCCCGTTTAGTATCCTGGACCACAGAACAATACAGCTTAAAACAGATAAACAATAATTATAATGTGCATAACCATACAAACAAATGTGGTAACTTTTGTCATCAAATAGAAAATGAACATCATGCCCAAATATCTTACCTCTGCAGATGTAGAGCTTTCAGGCCGAACATGAGCAGGTTTCTTAAGCTTACAAAAGCGCTTGCTGTGTCCAATGCCTTCGCATTTCTGACACTTATACATGCGTTTGGGGGCGGAAGGTGGTTTTCCAGAAATCGCGCTATCACCAACATCTGGTTGCACTGGCAGAGGGGTATGGACAGATTCTATAACTTGTTGGGCGGGAGAGTGAAGATGCACCTCATTATATTCGCTCTGTGGAGGTGCATGGGTGACGCCTTCAAGTCGTGGATTGACTCGAACCTCAGTTGCTCGTTGGCCCTGAAGAGTATTGACAGGTGAAGAAACAGTTGCAGCGGCCACATGAAAACAGACCGGCATCCTATTTTGTGGTGCATGCTCAGTCACTCCATTGAGAGGTTGTGTCGAGGGTATTAAAGGCACTGCTGGCCTAGCTGCAACCGCCACTACAGTTGGAGGTGGGGCTGGGACATGAGTCACATGTTGAACAATAGGATGGCGATGTCTGCCTCCCATGTCCACAATAACTGGAACCTCAACAGGAAGACCGTTGAGTTCTCGTGGTGGGCCTGAACGACGAGCGCCAATAGGTGTGAAATTGACAGAAATATGAAGTGCGTTGTCACCTCTCTTAATGCTCTCGTGGATCATGACTTGAAGAACGTCATCGGAGAATAATTTGACAACATGGCCCAGCCACGATGGTGCACACGTTGGGCGGAACAAGTGATTTGGTGGTGATTCGTCGTTTTGCAAAGCCGAAGAAGCTATGAAGCAGAGGTTCAATAGCTTGAACCGAGTGGGTCGAACAGTTTGAACAGCAATGCTCTCGCCCATATAATCCAAGATGTACGTGAAATGGGCGTCTGAGGTATAATGGGTACCATGAGGCTGAACCATCTGAAAAAATTAAACACATGCAATTTTTATTACATATATTGTAATGCAACAAACTGCACATCATGATATGTGAAACTGAAAATGAAAAAATATTTGAGGTTTCAGTCCAATAATAACTTAGTAATCACGACTCATGGAGGAGCAGTAGATTACTGAAAACAACGCGTTTATGCATCACATGCTAACAAGTGTAAAACACAAAGTGAAGGCTGACTTTACATGACGAATAATAAGTTATTACACACTAAAATCTATGTGTGCGAAGTTTGAATGCAGAAAAGTACCTTGTGTTGTTGCAAAGCTGAATGGATTTGTTGCATAGATGAATGAAAATGTAGGGCTCTTATAGTAAAAGGTCGGTGGTGGGGTAGGTAATTGATAGAGCACGTATTCTATATCCATTAACCTAATATTTTACAGAATATGAAATTTCCGCCCATAATCCTCCCTTTACAGTTATTTGCAAGTATGAAGCTAAACATTAGTATTATTGAAATACACACCTCAAGTAAATATATATATTTTTTATTTTGTAAGAAAAATAATTATGAAGTTCATTGACTTGAGCACGTGTCTATAAGTATAGGTACGAGAACATGTTGAAGGGCCATACTGAAAATTTTATATAACTACCACCACTACGTTATAATTTCTGAAAGCCAAAGGTGCTTATGCCAACCGCTTAAAGATATTACCAACCTATGCCTATGGATCCGCCCATCCCTGTAAGGCTGCAACCACTATTTGTGGTTCTGTTTTAAGTAGTTTAAGTGAGAAATGATAGAGGTTAGTGATAAAGTCACCGGAGCACTAATCGATAGTGCAATACTTCCTACCACAGATGTAGATCTTCGAGGCCGCAAGTCACGTAATCAACTTTACCCCTTAACATTTTCTGTCTTAATCGAAATGAACATTGTTGCCTTTTTTGAAAGAGACATGACTTACTTTGCTTACACTTGTCTTAAAACCCGGCGCGCTTTTGGGGTAATAATGATACAAGTATTAATTACATCAAAAAAAAGTTTTTGTCACTTTAAAATCACGTGGCATCAGCGGCTGTGATCATTATGCACATGGCATAAATTTTCTTCGAAGTAGCATTCCCCTTCGAACCGTGCAAATTTGGAATCAACACAAATGTTAGGTAATTACCTGCAGTAATTTTTTGTATACCTTAAGTGGCTACCATCTAATATCATATGATACACAAGACCATATGCTATAAAATATCAGGTGAGCCGCTATGTAGTTGGAGGGACCCCAAGAGGCCAATGTACGTGAATAGAGAGGAGGGCTTCAGTCTTGCAATGATATCGGCAATTTGGAGACACTATTACCATATATAATTTGTCAACGTCAACTCTTTAAACTTAAAAAAGTTTGTGAAATTGAGCCATGCCCATTAAATACTAGCTTTTCTACCACGGAAGATCCTGTCACATCAGGGCACTAATAATTTTGTCCTTTTCTCATAACTGTTAAATTTTTAATTAATTTAACTTATATGTAGTTTGTTGCCTCGCATGGAGTGAATTTCCAATGATCATATACGTATTTGACACTGAAACCATACATCATTATACGTACAGTCTACAATCAAGAATTTATTCTGTATAATGAATAGCTGCAAGTGAAAACAACGTATTTAAGTAACTTCATCGACTGGGACACTCGTTTTTGGCCTTTTAATGTGAAATACTTGGGGGATTTCAGCAATATAAAGAGCACTTAAATGTTGTTAAGCGGCTAAACAAAAATATCTTTGAGATTAATGATTTAAAATAATGAGCCGACAACTATCTTAGGGGCTATGCGATCGATTAACAATTGAAACTGTTATTAGACGGTAACTGGCCAACATATCATTAATTTATACGTAGTTCAAATTTGTTATAAGACGACGAATAAGTTTTTTTCCAGCATAGTATTCATTTATACGCAGTTATATTGCGCAATTTATAAATGCGTATCAAGTATTTTAAAAATAACAAACTACACAACTGATGGATAATACGATACAAAAGATCCAGAAAATGAACAAATAATGAAATGGGACGATAGACCTAGTATCGAGCTGCTCTGAGGTTTTGATCCGGCCCAAATGTTCACAGTTGACTTACAGTATTACCCTAATATCAGTAACAATGGGCCTAGTCACATGTTAATTGGTGGGAGTCATCGCCTTTACGTAGTTATAAAAGACGAATAAATGCCTCTACTTCGCGGTCTTTAGGTTCAAATTTGAAGAATCGCCAATTGTAATTTGCAAATAATCGTGCTCGAGGAATGAAAAAAAAACAGATATTTTCATCTTTTATTTTTCTACAAAAGCTCCAGTTACGAATCAAAAACTGAAGGTTTATTTTTATATTACTCCTTGTTTTACGAATTGTTGCTTTGGCTTCGTAACAAAGTTAGGGGAATCATTTACCATCGGCGACGCGAATTCAAGAAAAAGCTCCAAAACAACCGACGGGAGGCAGCAACCACAACGCTAATGAGGTACTGCCTATGACGAAGACGTAAAATCTCTTCAATCGTGAATATTAATTATAAATTCCTTGTGTACTTATTATTTCATTCATTTTCTTAACAAACTTACAAAGACATGTTCGTTGTGTTATTAGTCATAAAATTCCATATTACACTAAAATTATATATACTATATATTGCATCCGTTAACAAAAGTTATGTTATCGAATGGTTGTCAACGTGTCTGCTGTGATTATTTATATATATTTGTTAGGGAACCCAAGCATTTGCGGACTTCCCCAAGATTGGTTGTTCAAAATGCACGGAATATTGAGGACGTTGAATCACCTACGCTAGCATCAAAGATGAGAACGTCTAATACACGTAAAAAAAACATCGCCAAAGTCCTGTTTCCAGATGGAAGGAAGTCAGGAGATAAGGGATGTTCGGATGTTAAGGTTCAACAGTGTTGTGGACATGTGTATGGAGGCTCAAGTTCTGGAGTTCAGTTACAGATGCCTTACGGTCAATGCACTATTGCTATTGATTCCAAATATACTTCAGACCAACCAAGGGGAGTACATATTTCCGACACTGAGGTAATAAATGATCTAAAGGATGTTGATGAGTCTGATAATGTTGAACACTCTGTCATCGCTATTATAGACTCTGCTATCAACTTTCTTGCCAAAGACACTATGGCGGGAGAACCACCTTGGCCATTTTTCAATCATAACCGTGATGTTGGTGAACTCTCCAATGATGGGAGTGTATTTTTGTCTGACAGCACTGAAAATGATGGCAGTGCATTAGAAAACTCATGGGAAGGGTACGAGGATTATTTAATACAGAATTTTGTTAACAAAAAAAATGAAAGATCATCCATTGATGGGTTTTTATTTCGCAAAGGGGGGGCGAACGGTATTACCATGGAGCTAGGACAAAGATTTAAGGATGAATTTCATTTTAGACGGGCTGTGGAGATTCAGGCAATGCGAGATGGCATCAAACTTTGTGTAATGGAGAATACAAGTACCCTCATCAGTTGTGAATGTTCTAACCTCATGTGTGATTGGAAAGTAAGTGCAGCGAAGGTGCGCAAAGGCAATGTGTTTGTGCTGAAGGAAATCATACCAAACCACACATGTAAGAGGCACAATAACAATTTCGCATTGGGGACCATGTGGAACGCAGCAAAGTTCTTACATTTGTGGGTAGAAAACCCGAATATTGATTTAGATAGATTGGGGGACGAAATTGAAAGATGCTCTGGAATCAAATACCCAACATGGAAGGTAGAGGCTATAGACAAAGTTGCTAAATTTTGGCTGCGAACCGATCACAGTTATGGATACGAGCACTTACTCCACTACAAAAATGAAATGTTGAAGGTTAACAAGGACAATATTATCAAAATACAGACAAAAACATATGATGATCTAGTTGCTCCGATATTTGACAGAATGTTTGTTCTATTTGCTGATTGTTCACATGCTTTCAAAACAACGAGTCGAAGACTAGTAATTGTTGATGGATGGGAGATTGATAGTCCATACAAAAGTGTGATGCTCGTTGCAGTGTGTCGTGATGGTAACAATGCCGTACTCCCCATCGCGTTTTGCGAGGTACAGGAAGAGAACTTGGATTCGTGGTCATTTTTCCTTAAGAATCTATATGAAGGACTCCGCATGGACTATATGGATTATGGAAAAGGTATTTGCATAATGTGTGATGGGGATAATGGAGTTGATGAGGCAGTGTCAGAGTTCCTTCCCTATGCTCAATATAGGCAGTGTTGTTTTAGTATTTACAACAAACTTATGAAGCAATTTCCCCATGCACTTGTGTACTCGTTGTTTTGGAGTGCTTGCAGGAGCACAAATAAGGCTGCCTTCCAACATCAAATGATGCTATTACAATGTCATAACAGGGACTGTTATCAGTGGCTGATTGATAGAGGATGTCATACATGGGCTCTTTACTGCATGCCTGAATGGGCTAAGAGTACCGACATAACTATAAGTGCTACAGAGCAACTTCGGATTTGGTTGTTGAAGTATCTAGATATGAATGTGGCAAACAGATTTACTGCAATAACAAAAGAAACTGCAAAAATTTTTCAAAAAAGGTACTTGGCTGGGTGGGATTGGGTGCATGACAGCATCACTCCAACAACACGGCAACAAATAACACAAAATGTCATTGAAGGTGACGGCTGGAACATACATAGTGGTGCAGACCCAAAGATTTTAACTGTCACGATGAATGGACTTTCTTTTGTAGTTAACAAGGAACTTGCGATATGCTCTTGTGGCTTGTGGCAACTTTCTGGAATACCATGTCCCCATGCTTGCCGATGCATAATCCATTGGGCTGCGTCATATGCTGACTTTGTACATGATTTTATGACAGTTGAGGTATACAGGTCAACCTATGGACCAGGTATGAAAGAGCTTCCCGAAATATGTAAGTGGACGCCTCAACTTATTGACATTGTTCAGCCACCACTGAAAAGGTTAATAGATCCTATGAATGGAGACGATGAAACACAGGTAAACTTATCCAATTAAATATTTAATATCTTTCACTTCAACATCTTATGTTGCTGTATGTACCTAAACATCTTATGCTAAAATAACCATTGCTTCTTATTTGTTTTTCATTTTTCATTATATTATGCCACCAGAGCCACACACCTGTGATAGAGTACGACAACCTCAACATTCCAAACAGCAGCAGCTGGGATGATTCAATTAGTAAGTGGGATCACACTTGTGCCTTCTTACCATTGTATAATAAGAAATTTAATCACTTTTGTTTAATAATCTCTACAGGCCTTTAGGACCCCAGTCAGCGATGTGCAACTTTTTGGTTATTTGTATCGCAGGAAATCAATGTGGCCTGCTCTGTTATTTTGTATGCTACTTTTTGGTTATTTGTATCGCAGGAATTCAATGTGGCCTACCCTGTTATTTTGTATGCTTTGATATCATTATAACAATATTTATATTGTCAAGAATGTTGTATGTGATTCATTGTTTATGTCTAACTTATTATTGTTCCTTGTTCAACTTGTTATCCCAAATTGCGGATGGATCGTGCTGGTCATTGGGTGAATGTACTAGTTACATCCTGTGGATATTTTCTCAGCACTGATGTTTCAAATAAATGAGGACAATTAATGTAAGGGTTAAAAGATCAACTACTACAGAACTGAAAATTTATCATTATACCTATACATTTCTTCATAACAATTATCACACATGAGCAACAGAGATAACAAATTCCCATAGAGAAGATGGAGACACTTCGAAGATGATAAGGTGATCAAATAAAGAGAAAAAAAGGGAAAAAAATAATAAGATAAGTTAATATTATAGTGTCTACAACAAACAATTGCACCGTTCCAATTACAGCTTTCCGAGCTTCAGGTCTTATTCATATTCACTACATAGAGGGAATTCCAATACCATATCTCAATTCTTTTAAACGCGGTACTCCTGCATCAAGATCACCAGCATACCTACAGGCGAGTGCATGACCTACATCCTTGTACTAGTCACTAGAATGAAAACAAGACCATTGAGTGCACTTATTTCACCTATATTCGAGAACATTTTCGATAAAACAGACACCATTCAAAGTCAACTAAATAAATCCTCAGCTTCAGCAGTCAAATCCCACATACATATATGAAACAACACAATTGTAAATCTTTAATTAAAACATTTTATGATCGGATTATCTTAACTCCTTGTTCCAAGAGCAATCATTTCCCCAACTGCATCAATCATCTTATTTTGGTCGGTTAATAAACCTCGTAAACCCCTAAAAGATTAAGAATGCCATAGATGCAGAACTTTTCCTTTAATAACATTTTAACAGGTGACTCAAGCATAACTTTAAGCATTGTATTTAATACATATTATCCTTAAGCTAAGATGTTGGAATACCCTCTATGGCAAATAAACGGTATCCAACAATGGAATTGCAGCTGACAGCATATTATATTGTTAAAAGAACCAGGAAACTACGTAATTATCATTAACTTTGTCTACTAACAAATCACATTGTCAAAGTAAACTCAACTACGAAATTTTGCAATATCAAAAAAGTTTTGGCTGTAATCAAAACAACTATTTTAATTTTCTTCAGTTAAATCGAATGAAGTTTAATTTATACCCCCGATATGATCACTGGTAGTATGCAAGCTTTGCTTCATGTGCTCTCCCTTTTGTTTCTAGCATTGCATTGCTTTTACCCTTATTGTTTCACGTCCAATCATAGCCTTTTCCCTCTCCGTTTGTTGCTTTTACGCTTGGATCTGTTCTTCAGTTGCTTGTCCAGCTTGCCTCGCAAATGCCTTATTGATGTCTCTTCTACAAAATTTTCAAGCTCATCGTTTTTTGCTCTGTGATAATCACTTTCAGCCTGTGGTAACTTCCAGTCCATTTTCCAAACATGTCTATAACAAATATAATTAAGCGACCCCCAAAACATAAAATGCTACATCGCTGCATCCTCTTTATTGCCAATTCATCATCCTAACAAGCAATCTTCATTTTGTTTGTCTATTATACTGACCTGAATTTATCTACTCTTCATAACTTACCATTTCCCTCTCCTTACCATAAAAATAAGAAAAAGTTTCGTTACTAAAATGTTTCAACAATGTTCCCCAAGGGACATAATCAGTAGTTACAGGCATAAACCAATTATCTTATGTAAAGATCAGGTAAGCCAGAATGTTAAATATATCCAACTCATCTTTGTTTCCCCTATTATTTTAACCTCCAAATTAAAAAGACTCATTTACAAAAGACTATCGAAGCCGGTTGATACACTAACGAAATTGTTCCACAAATAAAATGTGAATACAACTTTAAAAAGTATGAAAAAATGCCATTAAATTTTTTTCTTCAAGTTCACACAACCAAGACATGTTAATCCAACATCTATAATGCAGCCAAGCCAAAACAAGAAATCAAATGTTAATCCTATACTTGCCTACCTCTAAAGTGTTAAAAAACTGCAATGCAAGATCTTTAATTTATCACCCTAATCAATAAACAATCCCACTTCTACAACCAACACATGTTAAACACTACTTATATAAAAAAAAAACAAAAAATTTCTATAGGCACCCAATTAAAATGAAAAATTTGCCTGAGCTTCAATAAAGAAACAAACAGGTTCCTGCATCTCCAACGTTATATTCTTCTAACACCACAGGAACAAGCAAATAATTCTTTATCAACCCCAAAGATGAATAACAAAGCCAGTTAAAAAGTAAGCATCTTACATTTTCGCCTTCAGCCGACATAGCCTTATATTCAACAGCCTTTGCACATAGTTTTGCTTGTTATGCCTCCCCTTCTTCTTCATCATATATTCAAATGCCTAAAATAATATGTGTGTGTGAATCACTGAAATAAAGCAAACAAATCGACTGTAAAAGGATTTAAATTTAATAATACAAAATAAATCAACTGAACTTTGATTACTTCTTCGCATTACAAGATACGATAATCTCCCTCAAAAGCTTGCCGCCTCGCTCTAAGGGCTCCAGCTTGAACCTCGCAGAGCTCGTCCTGGGATTCTCATTACTTAGCCTTGGCGCGTGTAGGAGCATAAGCGGACTCATCTCAATCCGCTGCTGCACATCACTTAAGCTATTTCAACGGTTGACATTGGCCAGATTGAGAAGAAGGACGAAAAGAGAAAGGGTGATGTTCAAAGGGCCACAGCAAAAGTGGTGTTGGATTGGTACCGACCAGACGGCTGCTGCTGGGGTGATGATGTTAATTGATTTTTTCGTTCTTTTTCTTTTCGCCGAGAGTTGGAGTTCTTTACCTTTCAGCAAAATTGTGATTTTTTGTCCAACTGACATTTAAATGGATCCAAATAGTTTCTTGCAACGAAGAATTGCATGTAACGAGTTCTTGCATTCAAGAACGTCTTTTTTGTTTGTAACCGGTTACTTGTATTTCTGTACCACACAATTGTTTATATATTTGGTCACCGGCTTCTAACTCGTCTCCCCGTTTTCTATATGTATCTTTTCCAACCGTTAGATACTATCCAACGGTTGGTTCGTTAAAGACAAAATTGGGGGATAACGTATCACGGTTGTAAAGTAGCGGGCTCCTATAAAAGATACTATAAACATTTAAATTTGTTCAATTTTACATCCACTGTATACAAAGTGTATTACATGTCCACTTTGCCATTAATAGACATAAACCTTTAATGACATCAAAAGGGTAATATTGCCCTTTAATATGACGACTTCATATCAATTGCAAAAAATATTTTTTTTCCTTCCAATGATTACAAACAGTATCAATTTTGCACCCAATAGTTGTAGTATGTAAGCCCAATATGTGTGCATACGGGTTGGCATGACAGTCTGAATATAATAATAACTATTATATGACTACCAAATAGATATATGAAAACCTCTCTATAGTCATAATATTGGGACCAACTATTTTTATTAGTATGAGGAGGCTATAATTTAATAGAGATGTGATTATAAAATTTATTAATTTGACTTAGTTATCCTTTCCAAGTGATATAGAGGTAAAGTAAGTATGCACTACTTTGATCTTATAGGATTGAGAATATGCAAAATCATTTTAAAGGTTTAAATATTTGCATTCACTTTAGTGTTTCTCTCTCAATGTAATTTGTATAAATATTATACAATGGTTGAGTAACAAATCTAAAGAATAAATCATTGTCTCAAGCAATATTAGAAATATATTTTATTCTATCTTATATATTTTATGTAATAGATAAAATACTATTTGCAATATACAATTACCATTGTGTGGATGTAAATTTTTTAAGATGAGATATAGAAAACTTATAACTTATTATAGTGTGAAGTTTAATTATTTTATTTATAACTAACCCAAGTTAGGAGTATAATTTTTTATAACTATATGAGGGTTATTTCAATATCAAGTATTACTATAGAGATTTTTTTCATAGATATATTAATATTTCAAATAATTAAACAATAAAATAATAAATAATAAAAGACATTGAAAGGAATTTAGATCTATTACAAATATATGTAGGCAAAATCTCCAATATAATTAACCTAATTATATTAAAAACACAAAATTAATTAAACTAAATTAACTTTTTGAAAACAGAGTTCACGAGTACTGTTCATGTGTCACTGTTCACCCCCATTAAAAACATTAATTTTGTTAAACACAATCAATTGCAAAAGTTAAATGACACGGAGATTTTTACGTGGTTCGGATTAATCAATCCTATATCTACAAGGTCACACCTAGATGAAAAGTAATTCACTAAGTTGAGATGTTACAACCTATGGATTTACCAAACTTAAGCCTCTCACTTACAGTTCATCACCATACAGCTTACTTAACCTTAAACTGAATCTGCTTCTCTTGAATAACTGTTATCCCTCTTGATCCACGATCCTCAAGGCACTTTTCAAAGTGATCAATAACAATTCTTCAATTTATCAATGTCTACTGATCTAAGATCCATATAGACTCTCCATAAAGGTGAAAATAAATAGTCTCGTTACAAGACTTAAATGAAGAAGACAAGAAAATAAATCAACACAACATCATGTGCTAAATCCGATCTATGGAGGAGGCCGAATTGTGCCTCTCTGTTTTATGCTCTGTGTTGTGCTTCTCCAATTGTGAAATATTTCTCTTTATACAGGCACTAAGATTTCACAAAAATCACAAGTCTTAAAAGATTTTGATTCTTTTTAAATAAGAGTTTCTTTCCTCTTATAATTCCTATGAATATGAATAGAAATAAATCTTATATTCTTGCCTTGCTTGTCTTCTAAGAAATATTTAGAGCATTTAATTAACTTCTTGTTTGAACCAACTTCTTGCTCCAAATAAATCCTACCCGCCAATTATAGAATCCCGTCACTAATTGACATTAGATTAGGGATTTAATAAATTAAATCCTATTACAAAATTTCAATGAATAGAATTGTAATTTAACTAGACTTGTCATAAGATATCAACTCTATGTATGAATAATGAACTTAAGAGACATGAAGAAAGTTTTAAGCGCCAAGCACAACACCATTAAGGCATGACACTAATAGTAATATAGACCAATAAATTATATATGTTGAGCTAACTTTTTCTAAATTAGGCTCAACATAAGCATGACATAAAACATAAATGATCTTAAATTTTTCAGATCCGACCAGTATAACATTATCCAATTTGAAAGTCAAAAGCCCACCTCCACAATATTTTTATTATTAATTCAAACACAAATTAATATCATCAATGATACTTTATTTACTGAGTTATTAAATCAAGACTACTGGACTAGTCATAAAAGTTCAGATCCTGTACTCTTAACAAAGAAAAGAAAAAACTGGAGGTGGTCCAAGCAAGAATTGTACTTTGGATCAAGTATAGGAAGTAAATATATTAATGGCAGTCACATTAGACCCACCAACGAGCCACATTTATGAATCTGTAAATCAAACTTCAAGCGTACAAAAATAGGAAAAAGGATTTCGAATTACAGACACAAACCTCCGCATTTATGGCTCTATGTACGCTAACCGTAATCTGGGGTCAGAGTTCACGTAAAAAGAAACACTTTAATTCAGTAATTTCTTGAGTAGTATCATCTTTCTTCCATGGAAACCACAAATGGTATGGCACAATGGCTTAGTCCTTGTGAGTTCTTGTGAGCATCTCCTTAATGCATCCACTCTTTCATGTGACCTTCTCTTATCTCCCACACTCTTGCCCTGTGATTTGCTTCAATACATACTCTTCCTCTCTTAGCCGCAACCTTTCTTTATATAACTTTCCCTTTATTGGAAAAATTTTCTCATACTCAAAATTACAAACTCACTGAAAGAGTAAAAAAAAAAAAAAAAGAAGAAGAAATCGAACACAAAGTGATCAAACATGAAGGGCTCTGCTTTGATTGCTGTATTATTCATTGCTCTCATTTTTGTCCCGGCTCTAATATCTGCTAGACACATCGGCTTGAGGCCACACTCCCGTATGCCTCCCGTAACTTGAATATTTCTTTTTGTTTTATGACCCAATTGTGATTTAAGGTTTTTTTAATTTTTATTTTTATTTTTGATCTGATTTACAGATCACGGCCACCACCAACATGCCCCACATTCCAAGTCATTATCAAGAGATGTTAGAGCTGCAAGACCAAAGTTCTATTGGGAAAGAATCCCAATAATGAAGCGAAAAGGCGCAGAGACGCTTCAAATTGCAGGCTCAAGCTTACCCGATTGCTCGCATGCTTGTGGGTCATGCTCTCCATGCAGACTGGTTATGGTTAGCTTTGTATGTGCATCACTTGAAGAAGCTGAGACATGTCCCATGGCTTACAAGTGCATGTGTAACAACAAGTCTTATCCTGTTCCCTGATCTTTGAATTTTTCAGTGTGTGCGGATTCATCTTTTCAACTTCTTGTATACATAGGCTACATGAGGCTATCTAACTAGCTATGTACCATAGTATAGCTAGCTAGTCATCTATTTTTGGTTTAATTAATTTGTTTTCTTCTTGTAAGCTGTAGGCGTGCATGGCTTGTTTTGTGTCATCAAGAGAGTTTCGATTTTGATTCTTATTTTTGCCTTTAAAGCCTAATTAATTTTACCACTAGTATCATGAATCATGATGATTAATTGTATCCACGAAAGCTTAATTAAAATTTACTTCATCATCTGGGCAATGCACAATCCATTTATTGAACACGACTATAATCAAGAAAAGTCCCAGCTAGTAGGAGAGTCAGAGAGATAATTAATTAGAAACATTCAAAAGCGTTAGATCAGTCAACAGTCTTTTCAAATGGTTACATTTTAAACATTATAATTCTCCATACACGGCTAACATAATTTTACAATAAAGGAATTACTTAATATACCATAATCAATTACTTTAATAAAGTAAGGCAGAAGTTAATATATATATATACACTATTTCAATATATGTTACAAGATAAAATATATTGTATTAATTTTTTTTACCTTATATTTCTTATTGTAAAATTAGTCATACCTGCAATTAAGGTTTGACATTATGTGATTTGGTTTAATTTGGTCTAGAATTGAACCAAAACGAAATCAATTAGTTTATAATTTTCTAAACTAAATAAGAACTAAACCGAATCGAACCAAATTAATTCAGTTCAATTCGATTAAGTTCTATGATTTAGTTTGGTTCGAGTTAATTTATACTTTATATTCAATAAAAAATAACATAACAGTAATTTATTATTATACTACAATAATAATTTTATTTACTATTATACTACAATAATAATTTTAAGTCCATAAATTTACAAATAATAAACAATATAATAAAGTCAAATAAATCAATATAATAAAGTCCAACACCAAACAAACTTATATAGTCTAAAATCCACTACAACTTAAAAATCCAATAATAATTAAAACAAGAAAGAAACAAAAAAATACATGGACAATTTATCATCCACATTTACCACTTCTTGATTCATCAATATATTTTTTGTTAGCTATGAGAGTTTATGGTACTTCAAAATATCAATATCCCACATTGCTAAAGAAAGAGAGTATAATGTAGTTTGTAAACTAAATATGATTTGACAACAAGCCCATTAAGAGAAGGTCTATGTAAACAAGTCTTAAGATCGAAAGAGGAGCCCATTTCAGAAAACTCTTAATTGGACACTCTCGTCTAATAACTCACCCACAAGGGGAACCCACCCGTATAGGGGAGTCGCTTGGCTTGACCTATTTTTATGGTTTTACCCTTTGTTTATTTTGTTTATTTAAATTTGAATCCTATTCGAATTAAGATTTGTTTAAATCAAATCTTTATATATTTATAATTAGGATTACAAGAGAAATAGGACTAGGGCTTGTATCTGTATAAGGAGTTGCAGAAAACACACAATTAAAATTCAAAAAAATTAAATGGAGAGTTCTCTTTTTTAGCTGCTTCAATCTTATATTTCTTCATTGTTTAATTTCTTTTATTGTTCAATATTATAGTATTTGGAGTGCATCTTCACAATAGTCGTCATTGAATTCTAGAGATTAAATCCATATTGTTTGTTCTTTTTGTACAGGGAAATCTTTTTTTCAGGCGCATGATTTGGTCTCAAGGATATTATCCTTGACATTATTTCTGGTTCGCTATGAATCTATTTTTGTTTTGTTGATTTGTCAATTTGCAGTCATTATTGCTTATTATGTTTGCTGATTGCTATTTGTCGTGATATGCTCAAATTTTCCAATATCTTCTAATAATATTAGAACTCCACACCAAATTATCAACACACATCCACATCCACAATATTGAGCCAAGTACCAACAATTAAACAACTTAAAATAAAATTATACACCATCACATTAATAATCACTTGTATTAACTAACATAAAATTTATTTTTAAATTTAATTGTTAATAATCACATCTGTATTAAACTTAATTATTAAAGTTAAAAGAGAAAATGACACCTACACCGCAAAAGTAGGGGGAAATGATCATGTAAATCATCAAGTTTTCAAAAACGGAAACCAAGACCTTCTTTTGATTGTAATAACCTTTATAAATAGTGACTAAAGAAATTGACTTTAAAATTTTTAATAAATGCAAATATAATTTAAATAGTTAATTTGTCTAATAGATTGATAATTTTAAATATATTTTAATATTAGTTTTTAAAATGTAAATTATTATAATTATATTAATAATATATTTTTATTTATTATAAAATTTTAAATAAATCTTTGGGTTAAATAGATTCTACAATTAATAAAATATATCTCATGTATTAATAATATTAAAATTGTGTTTATATACTATGAAAAATAATTTAAATTTTTATATATTTATTTTAACATTATGTTTCTATCTATTATAAAATTTAGTTTAATATAATATAAGATTGTTAAGTATTAAAATATTTTTAAAATTTCAAAATTATTTTAAAATGTATATACTATTAGATTTATTTTAATATTATATTTCTATTTATTATAAAATATTGGAGTTCAATTTTTTTGAATTAATAAGAGCGAAAGATATTATAGTCTAAATGGGATCTCGGTATCCCTTATTGAAAACTTGAAGGTTTACATGATTACTTTCCCAAACCTTATAATTGTCATTTTCCAAGTTAAAAATAAAATTTTTTATTTGCGTTGCTTTCACATCATCTGTACTCTTTGTGTTTTTGGGGGTGTTCACGGATCGGATTTTTTGAATTAAATATCAATCCATATTCGATCCACGATTTAACGAATTATAAATTTTCAATCCAAACTAATCCATAGATTAGTGAAATTACATCCAAATTCAATTCCTACGTCCGTGGATTTAACTTAATCCATATCCAACTCACTATTTTACAGATTGGTTTGCTGATTAAAAAATTTTAATTTCTATCAAATCCATGAACTAATTAAATAAAAAAATCTAATTTAAAAATAATTTAACTACCAATCAAATTCGAGAGATTGAATAAGATTTAAATAGACTAATTGCTTAAATAAAGCTAGAGTAATACATTTAAAGTTTTAAAAGATAACAGACCGAAAAGAAAAAATCTCATTTGTTTAGATCAATACATGAAAATTAACTAAAATTATGAATTTAAAACTATACAAAAGTTGAAACTTGAGAGCTTGGATGATCTATTAAAATTTCTAATGCCAACTTATATTTTGTACGTAATTTAATTAATTATTCAATTATTTAATTATTTTTATTTTATATTATTATCAGATAAGATATGATATAATGTTAATGTAATTATATTTTAACTTATTTATTTGTTAATAAATAGTAATGCCACATTTATAATTTTTTTAATTAAGTAATTTTTTTTTGCATATTCATAGATTTTTGTGGATTTACATAAGTAAATCCATATTCAATCCACCGGTGGTGAATTTTTAAATTTCAATACAATCCATTAATTTACAAATCAAATTTTACAAATTAAATTTTTATAAATCAAACAAATTGAGTGGATTATATTAGATTTTGAACACTCCTATTGTCTTTGACATTCATATCATATTGGGCCAAGCTTGGGTTACTCTAGTAGTCTAGTGCGCACAAAGAAGTTTTTGGGTGAAGCCCATATACGATAACGACAACAAAGGACAATGTTGTGTAATAAATGAATTAACTAAAATAACCTTCAGAATTATCTTTTACATTAATTGCATCATTATCAAAATTTGAATAAATAAACTTAAACGAATCAAATTTACTTCTATCTCTATTCCAGTGATTAAAATTATTCTATAGAAGCCTTATGATATAATTCGGATGGTTGTGAAAGTGTTTTAGACCAACCATCAACTTGAGTTTGATAACAATAAATAACTATAATTAATATTTAGAGGGTAAAATTACCAAATCTTTTATAAAAAAAAAATTAAACTTTCAAAAAATAATTAATTTATAGAGACATTATATCCTTTTTGAAAAATTGTAATAAATTATGGATACAAATGTAAGTCATCTGATTTATAATTTTTTTTATAAGATAAAATTATAGTGCAACTATGTACTATATCACAATTACACTCATTCATTAAATTCAATTATAATTATCACTATAATTAGAATTAATAATTGAAAATAACTACAGTATGATACTACAGTTGCGCCGTAATTGTATCCCTTTCTATGATGATGAGACCCGTGAACAACGATGTTGGCAAATTTGTAGGAAAATCTCTGGTTTCCACAGCTTGGAAAAAAGAGACAAAACCGACCCACAAATGACTGCTTCTAAACATCCTCCAAGAAAATATCAATATTGTTTTCTGTTCACAAATCTATCTAAAACAAAAATGCCATTTTTCTTCTTCTTCAACCTTTTTCACTTCGTCTTCTTTGTGTGCCAGTTCTGGTCCCACCACCACCGCCACCACAGTGCCCCACTGGACCCTGCCTATATCCTTACATCATCACCATTAAAACCAATATATGTTTTTCTCTGTAGCCACAAAAGGTACTCTTTTTTTGTTTTCCTTTCCTTTTTAAACAATCGTGTGTCTTTATGTGTTTGTGTTTGTGGGGACGCCATTTTTGTCTTGTTTGTCAATGTCTTCCAGAGCAAAGACACCTTGCATACTTTTTTCAAAATTTTTAGTCTTTTTGACAATGGAAAATTTCCAGAATGTTGGTTTCATGGCGAGGGGGAAAAATAAATATTTAAAGTTTTGCAAAAGAGCCCTTTGATTACGCTGTTAATCTTCAAAAGTTATTTCCTCTTTAGCTTCTGGGTATCTCTGTATTTATCCCATCATTGCATTTCTTGAGAGAGTGGGAAATGGGAATGATGAGAGGTTGAATTATGTGAGGAGAGCCTGAGCAGGTGCAATAATTTGTTTCCTATTTCTTCAATTTTCTTCATCATCATTATTATTCTTCTCTTTTTTGGCTTTTACTTTCGGTTAGAAAAGGGTGAAAAAACTACATGTTTAGTTTTTGGTCCCCCTCATGAGATTAAGGAAGCGTAGACAATGCTTTCCTTCTTGCTCTTCTCTTCACAGAGTAAACCCCAGCCTTCTTTAGAAACTTCTATTCTTATAAGAACTAATGCAGTCTAATTTTGATTGTTTTTGTACATCTTAGAAATGCCCATTGGCTTAAAATATGCCAATTTCTATTATATTTTAGTCTTCAGTATCTTCTAATTGATATTGCTGTGGGTGGCTGCCTGCATTAGAGGAAAAAAAAAGTTTCTTTTCTTTCTGCAGGATGGTAGTTCTAAAGTTGCTTGATTGGTACTATTAAGGGGCTGTTAGTGTCCATTGCCTTTCTTTTTATGTTTATGCCGTCACTTGTCGCATCCTTCTATTGAAATTGATTTGGTGATCGATTTCTATGTTATTACTTGATGTTATCTGCTTCTATGCAAACTGGGGTTTCATTGTATAGAATGCGGCTCTTGTGAGAGTTTATTATTGTCGTGTGTCATGTTAACAAGAATTATACTTGTTATTTGTTAGATTCTAAATTGTTTATACTCTTTTTGAAGTTCTCAGGTCATTGCAAGGATAACATTCCTACACTTTTGCTTTAAACTATTGCATTTGTTTTCTTTCTTTGTTTCCAATTTGTTTTTTTTTTTTTGGGAAGCTAGCTGGATAGGTTAATTGTCAATTTGCTGGAAAAGATCTGCATACAGTTTTGGCAGTTCGGTACTCTGTGTTTATTCACCTCTGTTATGCAAATACTTGATACTAAAAGGTGCTTTCAAAATTAAAATGTAGGTTGATGAGGATGAAATCTATTGGAGACAGAAGAAGGATGATGAGGAGTTGGAATGGTCACAGAATTCCAGTCATGTAATTTCTCAGTTGGCTCAATGTTTCAGTAAGTACAGGTTCCTAACACCCATCTCCGCATTTCCTGTTGAGATGTTTGTTTCCTTCAAAATTTAGGATTTTTTTTTTCTTAATTTTCCTTCTATAGCGCCTTCTAAGGTAGCTTAATTACATCCAACTTTTTATTGCCAAATCTATTTTTGTTGATTCAAGTATATCAAGATCAGAGGCATCAATATATTTCTGCCCTTGTATCCCTGTGACATGAACATCAGTACATTACTTAACCCCTGGGAATATGGTGCATTATTCCAATGTAACATGGAGTACTGTTGTTCTTATACGTTATTATTTCTTGGGAAGCCACTGAGATGCCATTAGACTAACTGCTTCTTTAATATTAAGCTGAAACATCTCAACAGATGTTACTATTTAGAAGTGACTTAACAAAGCCATATGTCAATTGTGCACCAATTCAGCTTACCAAAATATCCATTAGATCAGCATGTTGTGATCATTTCTTGATATTGAGTTTCAAGTTAATGAAAGACTTAGTGTAACTTTTCAACATTATTTCAACTTTCTAATTATATCATTAATGTTCTTGATGATATTATATAAAACCTAATATTTCCTTTCTACTGAAGGTTCTTACATTTTCTTTTATTTTTATCGTGTCTTACTTTCAATTGTTTTGACAGTCGCTCTAAGGCTCCTGTCTTGCAGTGTGTAGGGTCGGGAACAAACTTTTGAGATCATAGTGATAAACTATTTTAAACGTGAATGTACTGAGTTCAAAGCTGCACCAGCGAATTTCTTTTTTAACCTTTTAAAGTTTCAATTAAAGATGACTGAACTGAATTATTACCTTTATGTCATATATCATCTCACTTATCAGTTTTTTTTTGTTTGTAGCTAGTGCTATGGTTGGACCACGAGCATGGATAGGAGGGCTGTTTAACCGCTCAGCAAATAGACGTAATGAGAGGTTTCATGATTATCATTTGACTCCTCCTCAGGTAAGATAGAATTTTGATCAAGGAGTCAATGTAGTCAGACAAGTTTGTGTGGAAGTCAGGCTTAGTTGATTAAAAGTTGAATCCTTCGTCTGTCTTTTGAGGTGGCAGTCTCTTTCTCATGGCATCACTCTGTAGAATTAATGGATTTTTTGTTTAGGTCAAAATTTTTTCTAGGAAGATTGTTGCTATGATGTGTTTTAGTGGTTTCATTTTCCACGCTGTTATTACAATTTGTAGTTAAACTTCTTACCAGGAAGAGAGACTTCAAAGACTTCAAGAAAGATTACAAACTCCTTTTGACGAGAGTCGCCCTGATCATCAAGTAGTTTCTTTTTTCCTGTGAGATTTATTGTTTTTTAATTGAATGAAAGTACAAATGCATTAATTAGACTTAATTATATATTGACAATATGTTCTTTTTATCAATCCATCAACAAGACACTCTACCTTTTCTGGTCTCACTCTTTGTGAAGTACTTTATTATGAGTAAAATAGGGTATATGGTTTTAAATCTCTGCTTCCAAATGCATGATCTGGTTTGTGGTTCCCAGTCATGAGAGATAGACTGCACATTTGCCTAATCTCCAGTCTATATATATTTTGTTTTCTTGTGCAATTTCTTGAGAGGATATTCTTTGTTGTAAGTTCCAGCATTTATCTTGTTAAGAATTGCTTTTATGCCTATTAAAAGTCAATGTTTTTGGCCTTTTTCATTGACAGGCAGCTCTTAGAGATTTGTGGCGCTTTGCCTTTCCAAATGTTGTTCTAAATGGCATGATCTCTGAGCAATGGAAAGACATGGGGTGGCAAGGTCCTAATCCATCAACTGACTTCAGGTACCATTCTTCTTAATATAAAGAGATTTTATATACAATGGGTTGAGAATCATGAGAGGAGCAAGTGTTCTACCATTGAGGTTTTAGTCATGGATTTTCTCTAATCATCCTTCTTAATGTAAAAATAAGAATAGAATATACACTTGTGGGGCTAGTTTGAAACTGCATATGGGAAACAGTAAGTTCATTGTAATGCTCTATTTTAGTACTCTGAGAAAGTAATATAGTACCATGTGTTTTGCATATGCTACTGAACATGAAAATCGATAGACTTTGTTTCTGCGGACTTTAATTATGGTTACTTTTTATGCCATACAAGTACACACGGTATAAAAACATCATTGGTTTCTTAAGAAGCCAAAAATCTCAATCACTTGAAAACTGATCTGAACTTCTTTCCTTAGGGGTTGCGGATTTATTTCTCTTGAAAACTTGCTTTTCCTTGCCAAGAATTATCCGGTATGTCCTTTCTATTGTTCGGGTTCTGTTACCAATTACATCAGCTTTCTTCATTTTCTTCCTCTCTTTTTCTTTTTCTTTTAATTTCCCCAGCCTTTTGAGCATCATTTCAATCTCTTTTAAGTTTTCTGTATATCCAAATCTGTGTTAAAAAGAAAAAAAACTGGTTGTACATTTTTCTAACTGTATAAACATTTAAATGAAGGCATCTTTTCAGAGGTTGTTATTCAAGCAAGGGGGAAATCGAGCGACTTGGGAGTATCCATTTGCTGTTGCTGGCATTAATGTGTCATTTATGTTGATTAAGATGTTGGATTTATTCTCAGGTTTGTAGACATGTTCATTAGTGTTTGATACCATGTTCAGCTGTTTAGCACCTCAGAATTTTAAGAGGGAAAACTCACCAGTAAGGTGTTTGGGGTAATAAGTGAAATTCTGATCATTCCGTATTATTTGCCAATGTTTGATAGATTGTATTGTGCATCCATAACATTAAGTGATTCCCATTTTTCCCCTCTCTCTCCCTCCAAATAATTTTTTGAGGAAATCATGTTGCAATTTTATAGATGAATTTTTTTTTGTTACTTTCTTTTTTCTGCCATCCAAGCTTATTTAATGTCTCCCTTTCACATTGTATAAAAACTTTGGAAACACTTAACTGAGAAATTAGCTGTCTATCTAAATGTTTTATCAATCTTATTGCCACGTAAAAATATTTTTTTACAGCCTGCAACAATAAAGATGCTTCGAGTCTTTTGCTTTCCCTGGCTACTGATAAATACTTTTAGTTTGAAAATTATCAAGTGTCCTCTAATATTTTTTTTCTTCATCTTTCTTTGCAGAAAAACCACGATGTCTCCCGGGAATGAATTTTGTTAGAATTTTAGGAGGTAATAGGATTACAGCTCTAAATACTTTATGCTCTAGTATTTCTCAATTTCCTGTTTCAATTTTCATTCTTCTTAGTTGTTTCTCATGATCTGATTATTCCTAATTGTAGAAGATGAAGCCGCCTTTGATGTACTATACTGTGTAGCTTTTGAAATGATGGACGCTCAGTGGCTTGCGATGCATGCTTCTTATATGGAATTTAATGTAATCTCTCCCTCTCTCCCTTTCTCTCTCTCATTAAGTATATAAAGTTTTATCAAGTTTTCAAAGTTCGAGGTCATGCTTCTTCCTTCTGTTAAAAAATTATTATCCTTTTAATATTAATTCTGTCTTTTTTTTTATCTACTTTAACGTGTTAATGAGATCACCTAATGGCATTATTTGACAGGATGATACTGAAAAATGAGATATGCCGGCGTATGTTGCGTTAGCTGGCAGGTTTTTTTTTTTTTTGTGTGAAAAATCCAATTACTAGTCTCAACAATTTTCTATTCTTTCAGGAGGTTCTAAAAGTAACCCGGCGACAATTGGAGAGAGAACTTTCTTTGGAAGATATTGACCGAATACAAGATTTACCAGCATACAACCTAGTGTACCAGGCCCAAAAAGTTACTCTCGATAATTTTAGAAGGGATCTGAATTATGAAGATAGGCTGAATTATGAAGATAGGGACCACTTTTGAGGCTTATTTGAATACCCGGAGGAACTAAATTGCTCACATCATATTTCTGAGGCTTTAAATCTAAGAATTGTAGTTGTACAGTACTCTGAACCCTACACAAGATAACAATATTTATATTGTTGTTATTGAACCCTGTAAACTCCAGACAAACTGTAGGTAGATCATCAGATTACAAAGATTCAATTCTTCTAATCAGTCATTAATAGTGTTGGGTTTCAGAGGTCTCTAGCAACCAATCCCCAAGAGGAGACATCAATTAGTGGTTCCAAAACGGTATTTCCCTTCTAAGTTAAATTCTATAGAGTTCAAATATAGATTTGCAGTGGGGACCTAAGTGAGTATGATGCTAGAAACAAACCAATCACAAAAATCTGCTCCAAATATGAATTTACATTTGGTTTTCTAGGTAGCTAGTAATTTTCAGGCCTTCTTTTTGTTTTTTCAATTTTATAGTTATCAATTCCAGTGCTTGATCCTCATACAATTTTGAGCCAACATGGACTCATTTTCTGAATTCTGATTGTACTTTCAGCCAACGCTTGTACGCTCGAAGCTAGATTTCATCACTGGAAAAGGTCATCAATCCTGTTAGAAAGAAAGTTTGTCACAGTACCATTGAATTGAAGCTATGACTATGTTGTAGCATATCTATGGTAGAGCATGAATTTCAGCCACACACGTAAAGTGATCAATAGTAAAAAATTTATTATAACTTTGATCGTGTGGTTATGAAGGAGTGTTTTACCTTAGAGCAATTCCAACATAGCCAAAGAATTGAATATGCTTTTAATATAAATAAATTTAATAAAAATAATGATATAACTCCAAACCCTCGTGCAAACAAAGTCTAAATAATATTTTCATTATCTGTTTTTATTTTTAACCAATCCCTTTATACCATGTAAATTGACGACTGACGATTTAGTTCATATACAAAATGTTTGTACAACTGTTTGCAATTCTAACCACAATATGGCAACTCAAATTAATGGTAACATATTCATGCTTTGCAGATCCCTTAATCCCTTATTGTTTGCTGAAATGTATTTTACAATATGACGTGCAACTCAAATTAATGGTAACAATCTAACGAATGAAGGTGTATACATCATAAGCACTCAAGATTTGTTATTGATTAGTTCCAAGTATACATAATGATAGTAACTTAGGTCTCTAATGCTTCTTATTAATTTTGGTCACTTGGGTTTTTGTTTTTAATTACCCATTACATCCCCGATGATAAAATAATAATAGA
This sequence comes from Citrus sinensis, assembly GCF_022201045.2. Lineage (NCBI taxonomy): Eukaryota > Viridiplantae > Streptophyta > Magnoliopsida > Sapindales > Rutaceae > Citrus > Citrus sinensis. The sequence continues at coordinate 14,167,779 of NC_068557.1, read as the reverse complement.
AAAATGCCCTTTTTGAATTATTTTAGTATAATACTTTTGTAGCCAATATAATATGTTGTGTTTGTCAAATTGTAGGAAAGATATTGTATGTTTAGAAGTCACATTTTTAAGGTTATTAATTCAAAGACATATTGGTATTCAAGTAGATTTTTTTTTAAACTAGTCACCTAAGTATGAATCTTGAAGAAGGTAGGAGCTTTAAGGAATAATTTGAGATTTGTCCATCCCTACCTTTTTTTTTTGTTAAATGTTATTCACTTTGTGATATCTCTACATCACTTTTGTTTTGTCATATGTACATTTAATCACAATAAAAGTTTGACAAATTCTCTACACCACCTTTATTTCTAAACTTATATTAATCAACTACTTTGACATTAAAAATTTAAATAAAATGATTATTTTACTCCTAAATGAATTAAAAGACTATTTTATCTTATAAAATCTTTAAAAATAAAAACATTGTAATTACAAGAAACCTCTAAATTTAATAAAACAAATAAATCTCAAAATCCAATATGTTAATTTTTGTAATTATAATTTTTTTTAATATTCAAAATTGGTTTAGACTATTATTATTTTGGTGATTAATTTAAACAATGAAAATCGTTTGATAATTATGATTGTATGATTGATAATTTTTTATTATTTTGAGATACCTCTAAAAAAAAGACAAATACTTGAGATGAGTATTATACATTTTTTTAGGTCAAAATTGAAATGCAAGTTACACAACCCAAGAGGGGGGTGAATTGGGTTTTTAAAAATTATGCAATACAATTCGCACAACAAATTAATCTAACGCCTTAATGGAATAGAAAACAATAAATTCAAACAAGCATAAAAATAAAAGAGTAAGGGAAGAGAAAAACAAATACATGGATTTTTACGTGGTTCGGCAATCCCCGCCTACGTCCACGCCTCCAAGCCAACCAAGCTCGAGGATTTCACTATTTAAGCCACCCAAGGCTTCAAATTCTTACAATTGACTTCCAATGTGTTAATGAACCTTTACAATCAAGAGATTATCTCCCCAATCTCTTTACCCCAAGTGTTTATCATACTTATACACTCACAATTTGATAAGTAATGAAAATTACAACAAAAACTCTCTTTAAGAGTGGATATGCAAATAATAGCTCAACAATGATTCAATCAATGATGATTTGCATTTTGGAAGCTCAATATATGTTATATGATCTTATATTTGCTTGCATTAGTTCTTTGAATGAAGTTTGAGTTGAGTTTTTATAGTTAAAGCCCGAAAACTAGTCGTTATAGGCAAATTCCCGCGCCCAAGCAGTTAGCCGCTTGATTTATTCGGCTAGCCGCTCAGGAACAGTGATATTACCGTTATTTTTGAATTTTGCTACAGTAACATTGTTCACTAACATTATACTTTGGCCCAAAACTTTTTATAATTATACTACGACCTAAAAAGTCATAAAACTTTGTAAATAGGTCCAATTTCAGAATTTCTTATGAATAATTGTCTTTCCAAAACCTTCTGAAATTACGATATAGCCCTAAAGATATTATTATTTCATAAAAAGATCCTTTTCAACATAATATCCATATTTTTTAAAGTTCTCAAAACCTTTCAATTTAGTCCAAAATATTCATAAATTATAGTATGGCCCAAAATATTTTAAATGTTTGTAAAAACGTCCAACTCTGAAATTTAATATTAATAATACTTATTAAAATCAAAGATTTCATAACTTAGCATTTAAGTCCAAATTACTCAAATCCACAAAATACTTTACTTTATAAAAATAAAACCTTTTAGTTTATGAAAAGTATTTAATTGAATTAATCTCTTGAGCTTCTCAAATGCTAAATCATGCATCAATTAAATCATACCGGCTTTACAAGAATTTATCGCACTAATTTATTCGTTGAGCTCTAAACTATATTCTTGATGTCGCCGTTGTCCGTTGAGTGTCTTCAATCTTTTCACTTGATTCACTTGCATAAATATTATCCTTAAAAAACTAGTGAAAATGTGAAATACAATATTTATTAAATTACTTAATACACATGTTTGTTATCATCAAAATTACATTATGTGTAGCCCTTTAGGCTAACAAAAATGATTATAAAAATCAATAATATTTTCAATTAATTAAATGGTGTTCAAACACCCAATGTTTCAATAATATTTTATCAATTACTTAAACAGTTATTATAATTTTTTTATTTTTCAAAAAATTTTAGCATAAAATGGTTTTTTAATTAATGTAAAGGTAAAATAGTTATTTTATTTAAATTTTTAGTATCAAAGTGTTTGACACCCCTCATAAGACTGTATTAAGAGCTTGCATTGTATTAAGAGTAATTATCCATGGCCCACCCGCTTTTTCTATTTTTTTCAAAAATACACAAATCTTTTTTTTTTCGCAGCACTCCACCTAAAGTTATCGAGGGTAAAATTGTCATTTCACAACGACATTGTTTGAAGACAAAAGTGGATAGGTGCAAAACAGTATAACTTTACGTGGAGTTCAGTAAAAAAAAAAATTAAGAATTGTGTATTTTTCAAAAAATGAGAAAAAAATAGGTGGTCGGTGGATAATTGCCCTTTTATATTTGGTGGTAAAAAAATCATTTACACAATATTCTGTTAGTTTTCTTAACAGTTATAAGACGGAAGTGGACAGGTGCAAAATAATATAATTTCGAGTGGAGTTCAGCAAAAAAAATTAAGAATTGTGTATTTTTGAAAAAGTGTAAAAAAATAGGTGGTCATTGAATAATTGCCCTTATATTAATATAATACTATATCATGTTTGAGGTTCATCACGTATTGTATTTCACCACATTATAATGTGGCTACACGTATAAACTAAACTTGTGGGAGGAGTAGTTCGGCTATTGCGGGTTTCTTACTGTTCATCTAAATAAAATCGAAAGAAAACTAAAAAAACAATGATTCACTACCAACACCCGATCTCTCCATTACTGTCGATCTCTGTTCACCAACAAAAATGATCGGCCAGCTTTGCTTCATCACCACTATGGTAGCTTGCTTTGCCTCGAGACACCCAACTCCACCACCATCCTGTCACATGAACCATAGCTCCACCACCTGCGCCATCCGACACTACAGCCCATCAACTACTGTGTAAGGACACTGGTCCACCATCGTCTTTCTTCTTCTTCTTCTTCACTAATTGGATCTTTAAGCTGCATGTTTGATTATGTATTTATTTTTTATTCTAAATTAGGGTTAACTTAAAATTTGGGGGTTTTATTGAATTGCTTCAACCTTGAATGAATTTTTGAATTTTCTACTAGTTTTTTATTTTTGAATTTTTTGGTTTTGTTAGTGATTAGCTTTAGTTAATTCCTAAATATTTTGGTGTTAATTGTGTTTGTTGTGTTTAAGCAGTCTATTTGTAGCGTATTAGCTATGTTTGCTGTTTGGAATGTGTGTGTCTGCAATTTTGTGTGCGCTCAGTGTGTGCGTGTGTGCGCGCGCTATGTGTACGGTGTGTGTGTGTGTGTGCAGTGTGTGCAGTGTGTGTGTATTGTGTAAGCAGTGTGTGTCTCTGTGTGCATTCCAGTGTGTGTGTGTGTGTGCAGCGTTAACATTACAATGTATTGAAACATTGTCCTTAATATTGCGAAAATTTAACTTTGTACAAATTTATCAAATGGCCTACTAGTTCTATTTTTTTTTTCAATTTACATCTTGTTTTAGATATGGACATGAAAAACAAATTTTCTTTCTTCATGTGGCAAATGAAATTGAGATTCATGTTTATGATCATGTATTTTTTATTAATGATGTTGATCTAAAGGCATGTTGAAAGAAAAATAATTTGTAGTTGTGCACTTCAATCAATGCTACGCGATTACAGTACTTAGATAGCATTATAGGCAATAATGATATATAATGTGTAAATCAACTAAGAATGGATAAGACATTTGGCCTATTATGTGAGCTGCTTTGATCGAATGGGAGGCCTAAAGGCTAATGGTTCAATGATGAATAAAGAATGAGTTTGCATGTTCCTACACAATTTGTCTCATTATGTTAAGAATCACACAATTGGCAGTAGGTGTTTTATATTTGGTGAGACTATTAGTAGATATTTCAACACAATATTAAATAGGGTGTTATGGTTACACAATGTCTTACTATGAGCACCAAAACTTGTACCAGAGAATTCCACTGATGAGAGATAGAAGTGGTTCAAGGCATATTGTTAATTACTTAATTTTTATTATTGCTACGGATAATTTAATGCTAATTAAATATTCATTTGCTTTATGTATGTAGAATTGTTTGGATTGGATGGAACTTATATTACAATCTGTGTGCTAGAAAATAATAAGCCAAGATATCGAACAAGAAAGGGTGAGATTGCTACTAATGATAGTATATTCATAAGATATGAAATTCATCTTTGTGATGCCTGGATGGGAAGGTTCTGCCTCTAACTTAAGAATTCTTCGTGATGCATTAAATAAATCGACTAGTTTAAAAGTTCCTACAGACATTATTCAAATTCTAAAAAATTAATTTAATCAAATTACATATTAAAAAATTATATTAATGCTTATGTGAAATAAATAGGTTACTACAATCTTGTGGATGCCGGATATACAAATGCTAAAAGATTCCTTGTATCATATAGGGAAACGAGATATCACTTATCAGGATGGAGAGATGGGTGTGCTCCTCGCAATTAAGATATTTTTTTTAACATGAAACATTCATCAGTTAGAAATGTAATTGAGTGATGTTTTAGGTTGCTCAAAATGCAATGGGTCATTCTTTGAAGTTCTTCATTTTATACAATTAAAATCCAATGTTGCATTAACACTGCATTTTTATTGCATAATCTGATTAGGAGAAAAATGTCAGTGGATCTAATAGAGCACAAATTAGTTGACATTTCTAATAACGAAGTAGAAGATAATGATAATATAAGTAGTCTTGAAGCTTCAAACCAGTGGATTAGCTAGAGAAATGATTTAGCTACTGTTATGTATAATAATTGGCTTGGAAATTAGGACTCAAGGCTGTACTTTTCTTAATATATAGATGTTATTAGGATAATACCAAAGGTTGTACTTTTGTTTACATATAGATGTCATTAGGATAACATTCGAGGCTACACTTTTGTTAATATGTAGATATCATTAGGAAAGCAAATGAGATTGTACTTTTGTTAATATGTAGATGTCATTAGGAATGCATTTGAGATTGGATTTTTGTTAATATGAAGATGTCATTAGAAAAGCATATGAGATTGTACTTTTGTTAATATGTAGATGTTGTTGAGTGTTAGAAATGTATATTTATAAAGGAGAAAATCATCATTTTACATTTCAAGTCTTACTAACAACCCTTACTTTTATGCATTTAACCTTCTTGTAATTTAATTGCGTGTATTTTATTTTAATTAAGTATTTTATGTATTTTAGGGGCATTATAGTCATTTCACAATAAAGGAGAGATCAGATGGCAAAACGGACATCACTTTTGAACTTAGGACGGTCGAAAACCCTAGGAGGAGCATAAAAGGAAAAATGGTACTATTCACATGTACGGTACTATTCACGTGTACGGTATTGTCTACGTTACTGTTCACGATACTGTTCACATAGACAGATCGATGACGTAGCATTGACCAATGATGTGGCATTGACTGTGAGGTGTCACAATCTTGTTGGACTAAAATTCTTATGTACTGTTGATGGTGACGTGGCAGCATATCAGTGGATGAAAAATCTCGCGTACGGTGCATGCATCACACAGAATTATTTTCAACCAAACCGTGTTACTGTTCAACCCGGGTGAAACCGTGTTACTGTTCATCCACTTGGTCAAACCGCATACTGTTGACTGATGACGTGGCGCAATCCTGAGCATCCAAACTATTTTTAATTTGATGGCCATGATTTACTCCATGTATTTATAAAAATGGGCCTTCCCCCCTTAATTTGATATCTCTGAATCAATTTTTGGACTCCATTTTCTGTAATTCCCTCTCCATCTTGTATTTTCTACGTATTTTAGTAAATTTTCATTTTGTCCCTAGTTCAATTATGAGTAGCTAATTTTCTCTCAAGCTTGGGTTGAAGGTGAAGTCTCAACATGTGTCATGGGCTTTATTTGGTAAATTTACTTTCTCTTCCCCTCTAATTTTTGTGGATGTTTTGACTTCTCGTTGACAAATAATACTAATCTTGTCTAGTACCGCCTTGGTTTCACCGGCCCCCTAACTAATCATATTTGTAATTCACTTTATTGGTTTCAGGAAACTAGGAAAATAAGTGAATGAAGCGTCAAGCTGCAGTTAAGGACAGGAGAGTTCGTGTCAGCTGTGAAGATTGGATCTGTTTGATTATCTTTTAATAATGAGACTTTAGTTTTGAATGACTGTCTTTATTTTCCAGACATTAAGAGGAATTTAATTTCAGTAGCTTATTTGTTAAAGCAAGGGTACACTGTAAATTTTGGATCATCTGTTTCTATTTTCATAATAAGAGACTTATTTGTTCTAGTACATTGGAAGATAATTTATATCACTTAAGTCCAATGATCCATTCTATGCATGACACAATGATCAATAATGATGAGCATACATATTTATCTAAGAAAAGAAATATTTCTTCCAACCAATGTTACCTCTGGCATTTACGCTTGGGTCATATAAATCAAAATAAGATACAGAGAATGATCAAAGATGGGCTCTTGGGTCCATTAGAAAATGAATCATTGCCACTCTGTGAATCTTGTTTAGAAGGAAAAATGTCCAAAAGGCCATTCTCGGCCAAAGGAATACGTGCAACAGTACCACTTGAATTGGTACATATAGATGTATGTGGACCAACCAATGTACAAGCTCGAGGAGGTTATGAGTATTTCATCACTTTCACTGATGATTACTCGAGATACGGTTATGTTTATCTGATGCGTCACAAGTCTGAAGCTCTTGAGAAATTCAAAGAGTATAGGGCTAAGACAGAAAAGCAATTAGATAAGAACATAAAGAAACTTTGATCTGATCGAGGTGGTGAATTTCTCTCAAGAGATTTCAAAGAGTATCTGGTTGAAAATGGGATTATATCTCAGTTGACTGCCCTGGGAACACCACAACAAAATGGGGTAGCTGAAAGAAGAAATAGAACTGTTTTGGATATAGTGAGATCTATGCTTCGTTATTCGTCATTACCAATTTTTTTTTGGGGACTAGCACTGGAAACTGCAGTTTACCTCTTGAATTTAGTTCTATCTAAGTCAGTGCTTAAAACCCCAATAGAATTATGGTCAGGTCGCAAACCAAGTTTACGACATGTCCGTATTTGGGGATCACCAGCACATGTAATGAAACCAAAGGCAGACAAAATAGATTCACGTTCTGAGGTTTGTATGTTTGTGGGGTATCCTAAAGGAACAAGGGGAGGTTTATTTTATAGTCCTCAAGATAGGAAAGTGATCGTGAGCACACATTTCACTTCCCTCGAGGAAGACTATATGAATAATTTCAAACCTAAGAGTAAAGTAATACTTGAAGAACTGTTAGGTGATTAGGTTGATGCTCAACTTTCAACGCCTGTTACAGAACAGGAAGAACAGCAACAACCGGATGATCAACACAGGATTATCCCTGAACAACCATCACTTTTAGAACCTCGTCGTAGTGGGAGGGTAACTAAGTTACCTGCTAGATACATGCTTTTGGGAAAAACCTATACGGCTATCTCAGATGAACATGTACAAGATCTCACTAGTCACAACGAAACTCTAATAGATAGAGATGTTGAATTTTGGAAAAAGGCCATGAATCAAGAAATGGAATCTATGTATTCCAATAAAGTCTGGGAACTTGTAGAGGCACCAAATGGGTTAAAACCTATAGGGTGCAAGTGGATCTACAAGAGAAAAAAAGGAGTAGACGGAAGGGTGGAAACATTTAAAGCAAGATTAGTAGCCAAAAGATTTACTCAGAAAGAGAGAATCGATTATGAGGAAACATTTTCTCCGATTGCTATGCTTAAATCTATCAGGATTTTGCTCTCCATTGTTGTAGTGCTAGATTATGAAATTTGGCAAATGGATGTCAAGACTGTCTTTCTTAAAGGGCATCTTGAAGAAAACATCTACATGTAGCAACCAGATGGATTTATACAAAAAGGCAAAAAACACATGGTATGTAAGTTGCAGAGATCCATTTATGGATTGAAGCAAGCATCCTGGTCATGGAACATCAAATTTGATCAAGCGATTAAATCGTTTGGATTCATTCAGAACATTGATGAATCATGTGTGTACAAGAAAATTCAAGAAAAAACTGTAGCCTTCCTAATTCTTTATGTAGACGATATTCTCCTAATTAGAAACGATATAGGAGTATTGACTACAATAAAGAGTTGGTTAGCAAAACAATTTGATATGAAAGACCTGGGAGAAGCAAGTTATATTCTTGGTATCAAGTTACTACGAGACCGGAAGAATAAAACTTTAGCCGTGTCTCAAGCGGTCTATATCGATAAGATATTGGCTAGATTTAACATAGAAAATTCCAAGACTGGTTTATTACCATTCAGACATGGAATTACATTATCTAAGGATCAATCACCTAAAACATCTAAAGAGATAGAGAGAATGAGACAAGTTCCCTATGCAGAAGCTGTAGGAAGTCTCATGTATGCCATGCTTTGTGTTGTGCAAATTTTATTGAACTCACAAGTGCACGAATCTATTGTAGAATAGATTAATGGTGACGAGTGTCGATCCCACGAGGAGGTGGATTTTAATTATATGTAGAATTAATTTTGTATGAGGGTGGTTGGATTTGTGGTGAAAGTGACTTAGATTATCCTAAAATTGGAATTAAAATGGAGAGAATAAATTGAAGAGAAATCTATTGAAATGACGTACTTGGGTATCTGGATCCGTATCAACATGCACCATGGGTTAAATATTTCTTATTAATGCCAATTAAATCATGAGGGGGGAATCCACACCTCATGAACCACACTCTAATCAATATGGTGCTAAGGGCTTATCGTGCCAAATAATAATAACCTTGTACTAGGGAGCCGGTGAAACCAGGGCGGTATCTAGACAAGCTTATTATTATTTGTCGACGAGAAGTCAAAATATCCACAAAAACTAGAGGGGAAGAGAAAATAAATTTACCAAATAAAGCCCATGACACATGTTGAGACTTCACCTTCAACCCAAACTTGAAAGAAAATTAGCTACTCATAATTGAACTAGAGGCAAAATAGAAATTTATTAAAATACGTAGAAAATACAAGATGGAGAAGGAATTACAGAAAATAGAGTCCAAAAATGGATTCAGAGATATCAAATTAGGGGGGGAGGGCCCTCTTTTTATAGATACATTGAGTAAATCATGGCCATCGGATCGAAAATATTTCGGACGCTCAGGATTGCGCCACTTCATCAGTCAACAGTATGCGGTTTGACCACGCGGTGAACAGTAACACGGTTTGACCCGGCTTGAACAGTGACGCGGTTTGGTTGAAAATAATCCTACGTAATACTTGTACCGTACGTGAGACTTTTGGTCCACTGATATGCTGCCACGTCATCAATCAACAGTGTATAAGAATTTTAGTCCAACAGGATCGTGACACCTCATCAGTCAATGCCACATCATCGGTCAATGCCACATCATCGATCCATCTATGTGAACAATGTCGTGAACAGTAACGTAGACGGTACCGTACATGTGAATAGTACTATTTTTTCTTTTATGCTCCTCCTAAGGTTTTCGACCGTCCTGAGTTCAAAAGTGATGTCCGTTTTGCAGTCTAATCTCTTGTTCATTGTGAAATGACTATGATTCTCCTAAAATACATAAAATACTTAATTATAATACAACACACATAATTAAATGACAAGAAGTTTAAATACATAAAAGTAAGGGTGTTAATAAAACTTGAAGTGTAAAATGACGATTTTCTCCTTTATAAATATATATTTTCTAACACTCAACACTTTGCACTAGGCCAGACATCTGTTTTGCGGTAGGGATGATTAGTAGATATCAATCTAATCCTGGACCTGAACACTGGACTGCGGTCAAGCATATAATGAAGTATTTTAAAAAGAACTAAAAATTATATGCTTGTGTATTCTGGTGATGAACTCATTCCAGTGGGTTATACTGATTCTGACTTTATGTCAGATAAGGATTCCAGAAAATCAACTTCCGGCTATGTGTTTATATTGGAAAGTTGAGCTATTAGTTGGAGGAGTGTAAAACAATCTTGTATCGCAGACTCCACAACTGAAGCTGAATATGTGGCTGCATCCGAAGCTGCAAAAGAAGCTGTATGGCTCCTCAAGTTCCTACAAGATCTTGAGGTGGTACCTGCTGTAACTGCACCCTTTCAACTATTTTGCGATAATAGTGGCGCAGTAGCTCAATCTAAGGAACCAAGGAACCACAAGAAAAAAAAACATATTGAAAGGAAGTATCATCTTATAAGGGATATAGTGCAGAGAGGTGATGTGGAGGTTGCTCAGATTGCGTCACAACAAAACTTGGCAGATCCTTTTACTAAGGCCAAACCTGGGAAACCTTTTAACTTGCACTTAGAATCCATGGGCATGCGTGAGATGCCAAATATGCTTTGAGAGCTAGTGGGAGATTGTTGGGAAAATATGCTCTTTAAAAGCATATGTGTTTATTTAATTGTAATAAACATTTTTTCTGATTAATAAAATTAATGAGGTATTTTATTCAAATATCTTAATTACATTAATATTTTGATCAAAGTCCATTTAATCATATTATATGTATTTATGTGATCACCATGTGGATTCACAGAAGACATAAATATAAGTTATCTTATGATTAAATAAATTTAGTTCGCAGTTGATAAATAAAGTTGGGCACTTTATTTAGGTATAGACTGTAATGAATTCATTGAATGATTTGTCTTAATCATATATGAATTTATTGATGTAGTACGACTACATTGAACTGGATCACATATGAGATTTAATTAACTTTGTAATAACTATCAGACTTATTAAATTTCATAGGCATTGATTTTACTGTAATCTTAATCTTGAGTTAATTATGATTTCATTATTGTAATTGTTATTCCATTTGAGTTACCAATGGGCACGATACATACTTGTGGTCAAGATTATCCGGTATCTTGGTGGGAGCAATTATGAGTATTGGAGTTATGGATTAACAATGTAGAATTTGTACAACACATCTCTTGATGGGTTTTCGGCACTTGATCATAGAATTCTCTGGCCAGAGTGTGTCAACATATTTAGTATGTTGAAAATGATCATTAGAGAAAACCAGTAAGTATTAAGGAATAAGATGTAATTAAATTGATTGGACAATTGAGATATCAATTTAATTAATGATGTGGTACAAAGGATTGTGCAGTAAAGAAATCAATGTGGCTTGGGACGAATTATTATTCGAGCATACAATTACGGAGGTCAATTCCAATCTTTTAGTGGAGTGGATTTGGAATTAAATAATTAGGCTATTTTAATTACAGGCCTAATTGTTATAGCCACTATTGTATGTTCCTAAATAATCCCCGAGTTAGCTCATTTAATTGAGTGCACCACTGCTGGATTAATAAGCAAGATAACTAGCTATTTGGGTCAAAAGCCTACATATATCATTTAGTGGGAGGCTCCATTTAATTAGCTTGTGTGTAAGGGGCCTTATGTTATTTTACAAGGTGGGTTCCCTATAGAAAAAGCAAATAACGTGAGTTTTGATTTTGATTATTTGGAGCCTAGGGTTTTCACTAAAGAGAGATATAAAAGGCTTATTTTCTCTAAAGAAAGAGAGCAGCCACTTTATATAGATCAGAGAAAAAGATTTTTCTCTTAATTGTTGTGAGAAAAATTTTCTCGTGCTAGTTGCTTTGGTAGTAATATAGGCACCCACACGTCAAGTGCAGATCAAACCTGAGTCATAACCTAGAAGATCATTGGTGACAGTTCGTGATCTAACAAGCGTGGTGGTGACGGATCGTGATCTAACAGATGTGGTGGTGACGAATCGTGATCTAGGAGCCTAAATCACTTCAGCGGAAAAAGCTAAATCAGATTTTCAATGTACGATTTCTAGATTACAAATTCTTATATATTATATGAGAGCGATCTTAAAAAGATTTTATAAAAATTGAAAAAACTGATCTTTCCCCAATAATTGGTATCAGAGCCATCTCATATTAATATATAAGAATTTTGTATGAAATTAATCTTGATATTTATGTATTAGAGTGGTACAATTTATTCAGATATATGTTATTTGTTTAATATATGAATAAAATGTGTTTATGGTTTGTCTTAATTTATGATTAGATTTTCTGCAGTATTTTTTGTTTGGATTTGTAAAAATAGAGGTGGCTTTTTATCACCATGTTTCCCTCTTGATTTATTTTATTGTTATAAAATTTTTTGTAAGCCAAAAATTGGCCTAGGATAATTGTATATCACTGGAAAATTGCGGAAACTTGCTGGAAACTGCGGCAACGAACCAGCGCACGCAGTAGCGAGCGGTCAGCAGCACACGCTGCTAGGCGCTGCACACGCAGCAGCTGCAGCGCGCGAGTAGCAACTGCCGCGCCCAAGTAGCTGCGCGAACGTGAGCTGGAGGCGCGCGTGTGTAGGCAGCTGGCTGAGCATTTTGGTTGGCGTCTTTCCGGCGTTGATGATGGCTGCTCGGTGTGGAAACAGTGAACAGCAGCTGGGCTTTTGTGGAGATGGCGGCTGGGGAAGAAGGAGAAAGAAAAATATGGATTTTAGGGTTTTGTGATTTTTATCATTGGGGTCCCTATGGTTCTGTAATTTTTCTTTTGGGCAGAAACGTATTAATTTTTTACGTTAAAGTCCAAAATAATTTTGGGCTTAATGAATCCTAGTTTTAGGCCCAATTTCAATTGGGCTTAATGGATTACAATGCATAGATAAAATTGAACACATTAAATTTATTTTTGGTCCAAAAATTTTATTTTAATAAAAACATTTAATTAATTATTTATTTCCTTTCAAAATTAAAGTTGGACCAATAATAAATTTAAAAGCTCAATTTCCCCTAGTCCATCAACAAAGACAAGCTTATGGAATATGGACATTGACAAGAAGCCCTATGAAGATTAGGCTTAGGGTTAATGTATTTTTTCATTTTAGGAAAAGCCATGAATTAAGATTATTTAATTATTTTTCTATATGTTATGTTTTGGATGATAACATGCCATGATAACATGTCATATAGAATAGGTAGTGCCACTCTATACATAATGATACATGTCATTCATTAATAATGAATCTCATTATATTGTTTGAAATTTGTACATGCTTAATAATATTTGATATCATCTAGATAATATTATAGGAAGCATGCAATTAACAATATGTATGCTTTAAAAAGGAAAAACCAATTTTAAAATATTGAGTGAGAGAGGGAAAATTCAAGATAATTTTCCCACGGGCTCCATTGTTAGTTCAATAATAAAATTATATATATACCTCGACTTCATGATACGGTGATGCTCCCTTCGAAGGGTATATTTATTAGATATTTTATTTGATGAACTTCTTCAAAAATAAAATTGAAATATTTTTCAATCGATTGTTCACCCCAAAGGTGACTATTGATATGAAAAATACGTAGATTGAAACAATGGTTATACACTCAATTAAAATTTGTTATTAACCTTCCCAACGAAGCTCTGTTAACAAATTTAGGCCCAAAAAGGATAACGATAATTATTTATCATGTCTCTACATGAAAGTAAATAATCCAATGGGTAATTGGGTCTAGTAAGTATAGACATGACTTCCCCAACGGATAGCTTGTCAAAGCGGAACTAGATTATCGTTATAATAAATTAAAATGCATTTACGGTTTTATCCATTTTTGTCATTTATTGTGAATATTATTTCAAATTATTTATGCATGGATGTTTTATTTTTCAGAAAATGTCTTCCCTGAGCCCACTTACTATTATTCTGAGTCAAAACAAACTCACTGGAGAGAACTATATAGATTGGAAAATAAATCTATTCATTGTCTTGACTGCTGAAAATTATAAATATGTCTTAACCTAGTCATGCCCTCCAGTTCCAGCGGATGATACTCATAGAAATCAGAGAAGGCTTTATGAGAAATGGCAAAAGGCCAATGAAATGGCAAAATGCTACATTCTAGCCTCGATTTCTAATATTCTGCAGACCAAACATCATAACTTGGAGACTGCCACTGAAATAATGGATAGTCTCCAACAGATGTTCGGGCAGAGTACTCGTTCCGCGAGACAAGCAGCGTTGAAAGGAATTATGAACAGTAAAATAGGGAAGGGCACAAGAGTTCGTGATCATGTCCTCAAAATGATGAACTATTTGAATGAGGCTGAGATTCAGGGAGCACAAATCGATGATAACTCAAAGATTGACATGGTGCTAGAATCTCTGCCAGAAACATTCAAGGAGTTTAAGGTCAATTATAACATGAACAAAAGAAACATGACCTTAACTGAATTGATTAACGAACTCTATTATGCTAAAGAGATCTATTGTGCTAAGAAATCTCTGGGAAGCATAAATATTACTAAAAAAGGTTCATCTTTTGGGCCTAAGCCGAAAGGCAAAGGTAAGAAGAAAGCTGGGAAAAAGAAACCGTCTACTAAGCAAGATGGCAAGCCGAAAGGCAAATGCTTTAAGTGTGGACAGAAAGGTCACTGGAAAAAGGATTGCCCTAAGATTGTGAAATCAGGTATGGGAAATCTTTTTGTAATTGAGGCCTGTTTAGTTCATAATCCTATTGACACTTGGGTGTTGGATTCAGGAGTAACTAATCATATTTGTAATTCACTTTATTGGTTTCAGGAAACTAGGAAAATAAGTGAATGAAGCGTCAAGCTGCAGTTAAGGACAGGAGAGTTCGTGTCAGCAGTGAAGATTGGATCTGTTTGATTATCTTTTAATAATGAGACTTTAGTTTTGAATGACTGTCTTTATTTTCCAGACATTAAGAGGAATTTAATTTCAGTAGCTTATTTGTTAAAGCAAGGGTACACTGTAAATTTTGGATCATCTGTTTCTATTTTTCATAATAAGAGACTTATTTGTTCTAGTACATTGGAAGATAATTTATATCACTTAAGTCCAATGATCCATTCTATGCATGACACAATGATCAATAATGATGAGCATACATATTTATCTAAGAAAAGAAATATTTCTTCCAACCAATGTTACCTCTGGCATTTACGCTTGGGTCATATAAATCAAAATAAGATACAGAGAATGATCAAAGATGGGCTCTTGGGTCCATTAGAAAATGAATCATTGCCACTCTGTGAATCTTGTTTAGAAGGAAAAATGTCCAAAAGGCCATTCTCGGCCAAAGGAGTACGTGCAACAGTACCACTTGAATTGGTACATATAGATGTATGTGGACCAACCAATGTACAAGCTCGAGGAGGTTATGAGTATTTCATCACTTTCACTGATGATTACTCGAGATACGGTTATGTTTATCTGATGCGTCACAAGTCTGAAGCTCTTGAGAAATTCAAAGAGTATAGGGCTAAGACAGAAAAGCAATTAGATAAGAACATAAAGAAACTTTGATCTGATCGAGGTGGTGAATTTCTCTCAAGAGATTTCAAAGAGTATCTGGTTGAAAATGGGATTATATCTCAGTTGACTGCCCTGGGAACACCACAACAAAATGGGGTAGCTGAAAGAAGAAATAGAACTGTTTTGGATATAGTGAGATCTATGCTTAGTTATTCGTCATTACCAATTTTTTTTTGGGGACTAGCACTGGAAACTGCAGTTTACCTCTTGAATTTAGTTCTATCTAAGTCAGTGCTTAAAACCCCAATAGAATTATGGTCAGGTCGCAAACCAAGTTTACGACATGTCCGTATTTGGGGATCACCAGCACATGTAATGAAACCAAAGGCAGACAAAATAGATTCACGTTCTGAGGTTTGTATGTTTGTGGGGTATCCTAAAGGAACAAGGGGAGGTTTATTTTATAGTCCTCAAGATAGGAAAGTGATCGTGAGCACACATTTCACTTCCCTCGAGGAAGACTATATGAATAATTTCAAACCTAAGAGTAAAGTAATACTTGAAGAACTGTTAGGTGATTAGGTTGATGCTCAACTTTCAACGCCTGTTACAGAACAGGAAGAACAGCAACAACCGGATGATCAACACAGGATTATCCCTGAACAACCATCACTTTTAGAACCTCGTCGTAGTGGGAGGGTAACTAAGTTACCTGCTAGATACATGCTTTTGGGAAAAACCTATACGGCTATCTCAGATGAACATGTACAAGATCTCACTAGTCACAACGAAACTCTAATAGATAGAGATGTTGAATTTTGGAAAAAGGCCATGAATCAAGAAATGGAATCTATGTATTCCAATAAAGTCTGGGAACTTGTAGAGGCACCAAATGGGTTAAAACCTATAGGGTGCAAGTGGATCTACAAGAGAAAAAAAGGAGTAGACGGAAGGGTGGAAACATTTAAAGCAAGATTAGTAGCCAAAAGATTTACTCAGAAAGAGAGAATCGATTATGAGGAAACATTTTCTCCGATTGCTATGCTTAAATCTATCAGGATTTTGCTCTCCATTGTTGTAGTGCTAGATTATGAAATTTGGCAAATGGATGTCAAGACTGTCTTTCTTAAAGGGCATCTTGAAGAAAACATCTACATGTAGCAACCAGATGGATTTATACAAAAAGGCAAAAAACACATGGTATGTAAGTTGCAGAGATCCATTTATGGATTGAAGCAAGCATCCTGGTCATGGAACATCAAATTTGATCAAGCGATTAAATCGTTTGGATTCATTCAGAACATTGATGAATCATGTGTGTACAAGAAAATTCAAGAAAAAACTGTAGCCTTCCTAATTCTTTATGTAGACGATATTCTCCTAATTAGAAACGATATAGGAGTATTGACTACAATAAAGAGTTGGTTAGCAAAACAATTTGATATGAAAGACCTGGGAGAAGCAAGTTATATTCTTGGTATCAAGTTACTACGAGACCGGAAGAATAAAACTTTAGCCGTGTCTCAAGCGGTCTATATCGATAAGATATTGGCTAGATTTAACATAGAAAATTCCAAGACTGGTTTATTACCATTCAGACATGGAATTACATTATCTAAGGATCAATCACCTAAAACATCTAAAGAGATAGAGAGAATGAGACAAGTTCCCTATGCAGAAGCTGTAGGAAGTCTCATGTATGCCATGCTTTGTGTTGTGCAAATTTTATTGAACTCACAAGTGCACGAATCTATTGTAGAATAGATTAATGGTGACGAGTGTCGATCCCACGAGGAGGTGGATTTTAATTATATGTAGAATTAATTTTGTATGAGGGTGGTTGGATTTGTGGTGAAAGTGACTTAGATTATCCTAAAATTGGAATTAAAATGGAGAGAATAAATTGAAGAGAAATCTATTGAAATGACGTACTTGGGTATCTGGATCCGTATCAACATGCACCATGGGTTAAATATTTCTTATTAATGCCAATTAAATCATGAGGGGGGAATCCACACCTCATGAACCACACTCTAATCAATATGGTGCTAAGGGCTTATCGTGCCAAATAATAATAACCTTGTACTAGGGAGCCGGTGAAACCAGGGCGGTATCTAGACAAGCTTATTATTATTTGTCGACGAGAAGTCAAAATATCCACAAAAACTAGAGGGGAAGAGAAAATAAATTTACCAAATAAAGCCCATGACACATGTTGAGACTTCACCTTCAACCCAAACTTGAAAGAAAATTAGCTACTCATAATTGAACTAGAGGCAAAATAGAAATTTATTAAAATACGTAGAAAATACAAGATGGAGAAGGAATTACAGAAAATAGAGTCCAAAAATGGATTCAGAGATATCAAATTAGGGGGGGAGGGCCCTCTTTTTATAGATACATTGAGTAAATCATGGCCATCGGATCGAAAATATTTCGGACGCTCAGGATTGCGCCACTTCATCAGTCAACAGTATGCGGTTTGACCACGCGGTGAACAGTAACACGGTTTGACCCGGCTTGAACAGTGACGCGGTTTGGTTGAAAATAATCCTACGTAATACTTGTACCGTACGTGAGACTTTTGGTCCACTGATATGCTGCCACGTCATCAATCAACAGTGTATAAGAATTTTAGTCCAACAGGATCGTGACACCTCATCAGTCAATGCCACATCATCGGTCAATGCCACATCATCGATCCATCTATGTGAACAATGTCGTGAACAGTAACGTAGACGGTACCGTACATGTGAATAGTACTATTTTTTCTTTTATGCTCCTCCTAAGGTTTTCGACCGTCCTGAGTTCAAAAGTGATGTCCGTTTTGCAGTCTAATCTCTTGTTCATTGTGAAATGACTATGATTCTCCTAAAATACATAAAATACTTAATTATAATACAACACACATAATTAAATGACAAGAAGTTTAAATACATAAAAGTAAGGGTGTTAATAAAACTTGAAGTGTAAAATGACGATTTTCTCCTTTATAAATATATATTTTCTAACACTCAACACTTTGCACTAGGCCAGACATCTGTTTTGCGGTAGGGATGATTAGTAGATATCAATCTAATCCTGGACCTGAACACTGGACTGCGGTCAAGCATATAATGAAGTATTTTAAAAAGAACTAAAAATTATATGCTTGTGTATTCTGGTGATGAACTCATTCCAGTGGGTTATACTGATTCTGACTTTATGTCAGATAAGGATTCCAGAAAATCAACTTCCGGCTATGTGTTTATATTGGAAAGTTGAGCTATTAGTTGGAGGAGTGTAAAACAATCTTGTATCGCAGACTCCACAACTGAAGCTGAATATGTGGCTGCATCCGAAGCTGCAAAAGAAGCTGTATGGCTCCTCAAGTTCCTACAAGATCTTGAGGTGGTACCTGCTGTAACTGCACCCTTTCAACTATTTTGCGATAATAGTGGCGCAGTAGCTCAATCTAAGGAACCAAGGAACCACAAGAAAAAAAAACATATTGAAAGGAAGTATCATCTTATAAGGGATATAGTGCAGAGAGGTGATGTGGAGGTTGCTCAGATTGCGTCACAACAAAACTTGGCAGATCCTTTTACTAAGGCCAAACCTGGGAAACCTTTTAACTTGCACTTAGAATCCATGGGCATGCGTGAGATGCCAAATATGCTTTGAGAGCTAGTGGGAGATTGTTGGGAAAATATGCTCTTTAAAAGCATATGTGTTTATTTAATTGTAATAAACATTTTTTCTGATTAATAAAATTAATGAGGTATTTTATTCAAATATCTTAATTACATTAATATTTTGATCAAAGTCCATTTAATCATATTATATGTATTTATGTGATCACCATGTGGATTCACAGAAGACATAAATATAAGTTATCTTATGATTAAATAAATTTAGTTCGCAGTTGATAAATAAAGTTGGGCACTTTATTTAGGTATAGACTGTAATGAATTCATTGAATGATTTGTCTTAATCATATATGAATTTATTGATGTAGTACGACTACATTGAACTGGATCACATATGAGATTTAATTAACTTTGTAATAACTATCAGACTTATTAAATTTCATAGGCATTGATTTTACTGTAATCTTAATCTTGAGTTAATTATGATTTCATTATTGTAATTGTTATTCCATTTGAGTTACCAATGGGCACGATACATACTTGTGGTCAAGATTATCCGGTATCTTGGTGGGAGCAATTATGAGTATTGGAGTTATGGATTAACAATGTAGAATTTGTACAACACATCTCTTGATGGGTTTTCGGCACTTGATCATAGAATTCTCTGGCCAGAGTGTGTCAACATATTTAGTATGTTGAAAATGATCATTAGAGAAAACCAGTAAGTATTAAGGAATAAGATGTAATTAAATTGATTGGACAATTGAGATATCAATTTAATTAATGATGTGGTACAAAGGATTGTGCAGTAAAGAAATCAATGTGGCGTGGGACGAATTATTATTCGAGTATACAATTACGGAGGTCAATTCCAATCTTTTAGTGGAGTGGATTTGGAATTAAATAATTAGGCTATTTTAATTACAGGCCTAATTGTTATAGCCACTATTGTATGTTCCTAAATAATCCTCGAGTTAGCTCATTTAATTGAGTGTACCACTGCTGGATTAATAAGCAAGATAACTAGCTATTTGGGTCAAAAGCCTACATATATCATTTAGTGGGAGGCTCCATTTAATTAGCTTGTGTGTAAGGGGCCTTATGTTATTTTACAAGGTGGGTTCCCTATAGAAAAAGCAAATAACGTGAGTTTTGATTTTGATTATTTGGAGCCTAGGGTTTTCACTAAAGAGAGATATAAAAGGCTTATTTTCTCTAAAGAAAGAGAGCAGCCACTTTATATAGATCAGAGAAAAAGATTTTTCTCTTAATTGTTGTGAGAAAAATTTTCTCGTGCTAGTTGCTTTGGTAGTAATATAGGCACCCACACGTCAAGTGCAGATCAAACCTGAGTCATAACCTAGAAGATCATTGGTGACAGTTCGTTATCTAACAAGCATGGTGGTGACGGATCGTGATCTAACAGATGTGGTGGTGACGAATCGTGATCTAGGAGCCTAAATCACTTCAGCGGAAAAAAGCTAAATCGGATTTTCAAGGTACGATTTCTAGATTACAAATTCTTATATATTATATGAGAGCGATCTTAAAAAGGTTTTATAAAAATTGAAAAAACTGATCTTTCCCCAACAGTAACTAGTTTCTAAGAATAGCAACTGAAACTGCTAAAAGTAGTCACATATTGACTACTACATGTTAGTATGATCTGTTGATTTACTGTTGAACCTATTCTTGAGTAAAATATAATTTCTATTTTTCTAAAAATTCCTTTTAGTACTACATGTTAGTGCGATCTGTTGATTTACTGTTTAACCTAGTCCTGAGTAAAATACAATTTCTATTTTTCTAAAAACTCATTTTATCGATCTTTATTATCTCCATATTTTACTTTACTCATGACCTATTGTGGGTTAGAAGGTGTTTTCCTAATATGATGTCCATACGTTCATGTGTATAAATGCAGTTCATTATCTTCAACTATGTATTTTTTATATAGATGAAAAGCAATCTTTTTTATATTTACTAATGGTGTACCATGGCCTCTAAGGAAGTTAGGGGACAGTGAAGCTGCAGAACAATATTGTGCTGAGATTGGAAGACCGGATGCCTATATGCAGTTAGTTTCTTATATTTTTCTTTGATTTATTTATTTTTTCTTTTTCCCCAATTCTCTCTTAACTATAATATCCCTTTTGCTTTATAGATTTGACCTAATATGATGCTGTTGCCTCAGGTTGCTTGATATGTATTTAGATTCACAAGATGGTAAGGAGCCTATGTTCAAGGCTGTTATTCGCCTTTTACACAATCATGGAGAGTCGTTGGATCCCTTGCAAGTTTTAGAGGTATATCGAAATTTTCATCCTCTTCTGATGCTATTAAGTTTGAACTGTATGTTACTGATTTTGTGAACTTTATGCATGGCTTTGACAGTAGACAAGACAAATTTCGATAATTTATGAGAGATTTCTCTTCTAAAGAAAGATGAACCCAATTCTAAGATATTTGACTTGAATGTTTTAAAGCATTGTGCATACCTTTCCTTCAAGGAAAGTTATACATGAATATTTTATAATCAATTTCTTAAATGAGCTTGTCCTAATCTTCTGTTGGCAAAAAATGAAAGCAATTGAATATGGCAGTTGAAAAGATAATAATAATTGTTTCATTGCTGCTATAGATTATTATGACTTAATCCCTACAATGGGGAACATAGTGATTAGTGATAAGTAAATAAACAAATAAATCCTTCGAGTGTGAGAGATTATTCCACCATTGAATAGAAATTCTAGATTTGAAACTTAGATAACAAGATCACTATATCATTCAGGAATGTGGAGTTGATTACTTTTTCTTATTTTGTTTCCTTCAATATTCTTATTTAAGTTACCTGAGATTAACTTAAATCAGAAGTTTTGTTGGTGGACGTTTTACCCTATAATAATTTGGGAGTAATATTATTAAACTTGTATTTGAGGTGATGCTTGTTGTTAGGGGGAGATTCTATCAAAATTTCTACTCGGCAACATGGGTAACTAATTTGCTACTCTTTTTCTTTTCCACTAAGTTTTTTTTTTTTATGATGAGGGGGAGAAGAATACATGTATTTAAATTTGTTAATTTACCTAAATTGTAAGAAAAGCTTACATTTAGGGGGAGCAATTTGTGGAATCATTCTTTAAATACATGAAAAGTTTGTCATCATCAAAAAGGGGGAGATTGTTAACATTTATGTATTCATAATATTGATTTTGATGATAACAAACAAAATTAAGAATGATTCAGTTTTTAAAAGCTCAAATTATTTTTATATATTTTAAATAAATCATTATTTTCACATTTTAAAGGTTTTATATTTAATGGAAAAATGATTTTATGAAATTATTTGTTTTTCAAGTTTATGGTTTAATTGAAAGAGTTTTGAAAACTTTGAAATCAACAAGTATTGCTTGAAATTTTGGAGAAGGATTTACTTGAAAAGTATTCATAGCATTTTGGGCTATATCATAATTTCAAAAAGTTTTGGGAATTGTAAACATTATTTAGAAATTCTGAAATTGGACTTATTTGCTAAATGTATAACGTTTTGGGCCATAGTACAGTTATATAAAGTTTTAGGGTCAAACTATTATTTTATAAAATAGTTCACTGTAGCAGTCACTGTAGCAGTTACTGTAGAAAACAGCAATCTGACATCTTGATAACGGCTCGCCGACATCTAATAGAATTAAAGATTAGCCTCTGGGCACTAACGGCGATCCGACATCTAGATAACGGTTAACCGACATTGCACAGAATTGAAAGATTAGCCTCTGAACACTAACGGCGATCCGACAATTTGAAAATTCAGCCCAACAGTCATATTGACCAGTCAAACGACAATCCGACATCTATAAAAAGGCAATCCGACAATTTGAAAATTAAGCCCAACGGTCATATTGATCAGTCAAATGGCGATCCGACATCTAGTTAACGGCGATTCAACAGTGAGTAGAAAGTCAATAACGGCTAGTTTTCAGCTCCAACTATAAATAAGTTCAATCCAATTCAAACAAGTAGAATTCTAACGATCATCATTGAGCAAAATATTGAGAATACAACTTTCATTGAGCTTTAAATCCTTGTATTCATCTCATTCATTCACACATTGAGTTTTCATTTGTGATCAAACACATTGTGTGAGAGAAATTCATTTGTAATCCTTTTTGTAAAATCAAGTTAAAAGATTGTAAGTGTTGTGATACACTTGGGTTAAGAGATTGGGGATAATCTCTTGTTGTGAAGGTCCATTGACACCTTGAAAGCCAATTGTAAACATTTGAAGCCTTGGAGGCTTGCTTAGTGAAATCCTCAAGCCTGGTGAGCTTGGAGGCGTGGACGTAGGCGGAGATTGCCGAACCACGTAAAAATCATTGTGTTTGCTCTCTCTTCCCTTACTAATTTATTATTGTGCTTTATTAAATTTATTGTTTTTGATTCCATTAAGGCATTAAATTAAATTGTTGTGTGATTTGCTTAGCTTAATTTTTAAAATCCCAATTCACCCCCTCTCTTGGGTTGCATAACTAGAATTTCAATTATGACTAATCAACTGGAATTCAAATTTCTTGATTCCGTATTTGACTGCTAAAATCTCCTTGTAAATGACATGATAATTCTTCTCTGCATCCTTGAATTGTCCACTTGCATGGGCACAATAGGACTTTATTTCTCCAATTCTTTCCAAGAGAATGGCACTCCAGTATTCATCACTACCGTCTGTCTGGAGAATTCTTTGTCCTATTATGGGAATCTTGAGTGGTGGTGGTGATTGAGAAATCTTTTTGAGTTGTGTGACAGCTGTTGTCTGTTCAGGGCCCAATGGTGGGGGTTGTTTCTTTAGCATGCGTGACAATTTGCTGGTGTGGATCGTAACTTTGGGAATAAAGTCTCTCAAATAATTCATAATTCTAAGGAACTGTTGAATTTGCTTTTTATTGAGATCTGTATCTGGGAACTTCGTCAATTCTTCTGCAATGTGTGGTCCTAGATGGTAGTGACCATCTTGTAACACCATGCCTAAAAAGTCGATTGATTCCTTTCCAATGCTGCTTTTCTTTTCAAAAAGCATTATGCCATGTGCTTGCACAATGTCAAAGAAGTCTGAAATTAGTTTTTGGTGGTTGGTGGAAAACAACAAAATGTCATCAATGTATACTAAAGCATGTGAAGGATTGGAGATAATATTTTGACCATTGCTTTTTGGAACAGGAAAGGAGCAACTTTGAGACCAAAGGGCATTACTATCCATTGATAATGGGCGTTGGGAATATAGAAAGCTGTTTTAGGTCTATCAGAGGGTGAAATGCCGAGTTGCCAAAAACCAGCTTTGAGATCAAATTTGGAAAAGATTTTGGCAATGGATAGTAATGCCCTTTGGTGTCAAAGTTGCTCCTTCCCTGTTCCAAAAAGCAATGGTCAAAATATTATCTCCGATCCTTCATCATCTGATTCATCTACAACAGGTGTAGATGTACTTGGTTCCTCTGTCTTAGTAGACGGTTGAACCATGAGTAAGCCAGAGATATCTGCATATTGAGACTCTGAGTCTGAGGAAGATTGCTCATAAGAACTGGAACTATTGTTAGAGGATGTATCTGGATCTGGATCTGGATCACAGTTCTGTATGCCAACACTTTGGTAAAAGTATTGATGTATAGGAGCTTTGTCTTTCTTTGTCGGCTCTGGGGTTGATTTTGGTGAATCTTCAGGTATTGGAGAGCTTTCTTTTGGTTTTGGTTATGAGATTTTGACTTTTGTGGCCGGCTTTTTGGGTGTGGATGATGTGGTTGGAAGGTCTGGATTTCTGTAAAGAAGATGAGAAAGACCAAAGAACTTGTTATAGTCCATCGGTGGTTTGGAAGGGTTATAGAAAGGTTGGTATGTGTCAAATAGAGGGGCAGGAATGGGTAAAGATTGAGTTTTGGTAAAAAAAGATGGTTGTTTTTTGTCTGCATCAATCTTGGCTAGTTCTGCTTTCAGTTTTCTAATCTCTATTTCCTTTTTGTTGAATTCTGGACCCCATATACGATTGTTAATCATCGTTTTGAGATCAATATCTAATTTAGAGATTTTGTTTTGTAAATTCAGATAGATCTGTTCTAGCTGAGCATTGAGCGAATCCACCTTTGTTTCAGTTTTTGTTACCTGAGTTGCAACTTTATCCATCTTTCTTCCGAGATTATGAAGTGCTTGATTTTGAGCATTGGCATTTTAAGTTTGAGCATTGGCATTTTGAGTTTGCCAATTTAAGATTGCTTCATATTGCTTTGGGGCTTCTGGTTGACTGGAAGAAGTAATGGGTGACTTCACAAAAGGTTGAGAAACAACCGTTGTTTGCGGATTTGTTTGCTTTTCAAGTGGGGGAAAAGATTCTTGGTAAGACTGACTGAAGGAAGAGAACATCAGGAATGACCTGAGTTGTGGTGGAGAAGGAATTGGTTCCTGTGGAACTGATTTTTTGTCTTCTTTTTCTATCCATCTGAGTGCCTTTTTATAAATCAGCAAAGGTTGACCGAAGCTTGGATCATTCGGTGGTTCTGGAGAGTATGATTTGCAAGGAGTTTTTGGATAGGAAGACTTTTTCTTTCTCCTTCGTCCTCTCCTCATGATTTCAAAGTCTTCATCATCATCATATGGATCTTCTAAACAAGGGCAATCAGGATTGCACATATGTGCTTCTAGAACATCCCATAAGAAGTGTCCATTGACGTTGTCAGGATATACTGGATATCCTTATGAAGAAAAGCCATAGAGTGGGAGATTTTCTTCTTGTCCCGTGGTTATTAAAAGAGCCTTGGAGCATCGGGATCTGAAGATTGTCCTGGAGTTTGAAAGGACATCTTAACTTGACCATCTGATCTTTATTCAAAAATGGCTTCAGAGGTTTGGATTGGCTCTGAATTCTCGTGAAATTGCTCATAATGGGAAAAGCCATTCAAGTGGCATGAGTTTAAGCAATTCTTGCTTCTGAATCTGTTTAGGAATTTGGATGATTGTTGGGATTGTATCTGTGTCTGCAAGGATCATCAATGCATCTGTGGTTGTTTGTGCAGTGGGAAGGTCTAGTGCATGATTCTGTAATCGATACACTATTTGGTGATGGAGAGTGACTATTTTTGAAATGGCTGTTTAGTCTGCTCCTTGTAGTTGGATCTGAACTTTTATAGTGGTTGGGAGATTTGGGTCTTCTAGGGACATGTTGAAATTGGGATAAAAGGTTAACAATACACTTCCAGCATGGAGTGTAGTTAAAATAGTTCCAATGACAACATGTTGGTACTGCTTGAATTTGGTATCCAGCAGGGCAATTCTGGCTGTGACAGGCAAACCCTTTCTTCCATGCGAAGTGAACACCGCTAGAGATAACAAATTCTTCAGAGTTGTTAAGAATAACTAAGATTGGAGCATTAACCAATCGTCGCTTTAGTTCTTCGAAGCTTTTCTCACATTCTGGCGTCCACACGAACTTGACATTCTTCTTCGCTAACTGGGTCAAATCTTCTACAAATCTTCGTAATACCCAACCAAACCTAATAGGCCATTAGAGCTGCACCATTTTTCTAGGTCATTACATTGCTTGTAACAATTGTTTCTCTTCTGCCTTACTTATTGCACATTGCCATTCAACAAATGTTTTATCCAATGGACGATCATGTCATTCAGAAATGAAATATTACAAGAAAGACGTGATAGAAAATCAAATGTGGCTAAAGGAATAACACAACTCACAAAAGATGACTCATATTGGCTTTTCTGTTAGAGTAAATGCAAGAATTTGTTTTGTCAAGGATACAGTTACATCAAAGCAAAAATTCAATACAAAGATCTATAACAAATAGCTCAATTAAATTACTGAAAAAATAAAACTTCGTTTTGATACTGTTCAATTTTTTTTCCTTTTCCTTGAGAACTTCTTGTTAGGCTTCAATATTCTTTGATATTTTCATCTGTCAAATTCCCTACAAATGTTCCTTTAATTCTCAAAAAAAATTATTCACCCCATGCCACCTATCATGGGGACCATCTCACCAAGAAAGGGGAGATCCCTAGAGCTAAAAAAGAATATCATTCATCCCTTAAAGAGAGAAAAACTTAACCTTATTTATTATTATTCTTCCCTTAAATCTTTATCAAATATTGACTTGGGGGCGTTGGAGTACCTTTTTTCAAGTACCAACGTTGCCGGATTCAAGATCAGCAAGTATCACAAGTTCTCCATAAATCAAAAATACATGTGTAGGTAAAAATCTAGCCCCTTTATTGGCACCATCTGTGGGGAAGAAACTTGCTAAAAAATTTCTCACTAAAACCCACATGAACACTACTTTACCTTTATCTTTCTAGATTAGATCTGGTTGGGTATAGTTGAAAAAAGAGGTGAATACTCACACATGCTTATGAAAACGTGTTTATGTGTGAGACCCAAACCTAAAAAATGCTTAAAAAAGACATTAAAACAAAAAATCAAATAGTAAAAATGGAGATCTCTCTTTCAAATGACTTACTAAGAAAAAAAGAGAGAATAAAGAAGATGAACGACCTATTTAGTCAACATAAAACTTTAACAAAAAATAAAAAGTCAGCAATAGTCAAAAGGGCTTAAAATAGTCTCTACAGCTAAACCTAAGACTAATTTATCATTTATTTTATTTTCTCTTCATTTTCCTTTTTATTATGCTTATTCTTAGCAGTTATGCTGACTTATTTACATTCCTACCATTCTGTTTACTCCATGGTACTTCTTTATTTTTTCCAACAGGTGAGGATATGGAAAGCCCAAACATTCACCTTATCTGGGAGAATGTACGTGGGGTGTTAGGCCGACTTGGATTAACATAACTTTATGTTCTAACCTAACAACTATGATTTCGCATTTAACATATTAACATATTTTATTTTTTATTTTCTTATGTCATTCTTGACTTTACTTGACTTATCCACGAGTGAGGCTAAATAAATCCCAAATATTCACCTCTTAATAAGGAATAAGCAAATGGTGTTGCACTAACGTGGACTGATCTAGCTTTTCTTTCATATTATGGAACTAATGATTATTTTTACACATCTAACCTTTACATTTTCGCATTTACGATTCTAATTATTTGTAAAATTTTATAATATTAGAGGTTGATTCTGGAGGGAAGTGGACATTACCATTCCCCATTTTCCCCTTATTTATCTTTCCTGCTAAATATAACCTTGTTTCCCCCTTTAGCAGAAGGCATTTTAAGCTTGGATTACATTTCCATACAACTATTCTCAAGAGCTCTTAAATGCCTTAGCATAACTTTACCTGAGCAATCAAAAGAAAGAGGGGAAAAATGCTTAAAAACACAACATTTTTCTTTATTAAAATTTCTTCCCTAAGATTCAGCCACCTTTGAATTTTGTTTAGAACAAGCAAAATAAAAGGCTAACGAAGGGAAAATGGATGTAAATGCAGGCAATCAATGGCCAGACCTCCCAAAAACAAGTTTCATGCGGCTCTTCCAATTAACTTCCCTTTAAGGAAAATCTAGAACTAGAAGAGCTGGAAGTATCTACTGAAAGGCAAGAAGCGCCACCCAATGATAGTTGGGCACAAATCTTATAGCAATTGGAAGGAACAAAGAAGGAAAGTCAACAATTAATGGTAGTGTTGTTGAGTGCACCAAATTTAAAACCTCACTACTAGTATAAATAATTAGTACAGAACGAGTAAAGATCGATCCCACAGAGATTATGCTAATTATATTTATTATCAACTCTAAAGCAAGACTTAAAATAAAATAATAATAGAAATAATTAATATAAATTAATCTAACTAAAGAAAATGCCAATTATAAATAAAAAGGGAGTTTTTGAATTTTTAACTAAATAGTAAGAAATAAAGAAATTAAACTATGAAAACAAAAATTTAATAAAAACTCTAATTAAAGGAGAAAGAAATAATAATGATGAAAACTTTGGTTAAAGGATCATTCACCACCACCAAACATGCACATAATATATGAATTCTATCATCAATTTATATTGAAACTATCAACCATAGACAACAACAAGCTCTGTTAGTCTCAATCTTTCCTTAGTGTGTCGTTAGGCAAAACAAGCTCTTCACCTAATCTCTAACCATTAAATAATTTAAAACAAGCTCTTTAAATTTAAGATAATGGAAGCATTAAGCAGAGAAATATATTAGGTTGATCTAGGCAATAAACACACAAGTTCGGATTATTTAACCTAGGTTATGTTCTCCAATTGAAATAACTGATTCCAACCTGCTACTTATGATTAAAATCTCAAGACAATTACGG
Organism: Citrus sinensis; assembly: GCF_022201045.2. NCBI lineage: Eukaryota > Viridiplantae > Streptophyta > Magnoliopsida > Sapindales > Rutaceae > Citrus > Citrus sinensis. The sequence continues at coordinate 14,138,290 of NC_068557.1, read as the reverse complement.
ATCAAGAATTTTAATCTAACAATGGAATTTATTCAAGTCTTATCTAATTGGCCACTCAAACAAGACGAGAATAAAATCATAAACATTAATTATAAAAGAACATAAACAATCTCAATTAAATAAATTGAATGATAGAAATTAAAAATTAATTATATGACATGTTTGGGGATTTTAAATTCACCCTCAACCAAATAGAAAATCTAGCCTAACATAATTAAATTGGGAATAAGAGAATTGATAAAACCAATCATGGAGATTAATTCAAGCGGCTGCCTTTTTCTTCAATTCCTTTCGGCTGCTGATTTTTTTTCTGCGCCTTTGTGGCTGCAAATTGTTCAGTTTCTCTTGCTGTTGATTCTCCCTTTGTGTTGCTTCCGCTTAGCCCTTTTACAATGCTTCAATTGTGGCTTTTATGAGAAGAATTAAGTCCAAGCTAAACCGCCACTTTCATGCTTCAATTAATAAGCCAATAATGACTTGGCCATGATTTCCTAAAGCCAAAAGGCTTTATTCTCCTTCCTTTCACGTGCTGGCTTTTTCCAATTTTAGCTTTCATGTGATGGCTTAGCTTGTAATTGGCTTGGCTTCCTTTTTCCAATTTTAACTCCATGTGCAAGATTAATTTTGCTTAGCCCGTACAAGCTAATTGGAAAATATTCTTTATTTCTTTAATTCTTTCCAATTCTTGATCTCTTGTGCACTTTTGTCTCTCAATCTTCAATTCTTTTCCTATTATGATTCTTTCAATCAGATTTTTTTCCTGAATGCTCCGATTTAATTTCTCTTTAATCTCAAAATATACCTAAAATAATAAAATACAAAAAAACTAAGATAAAAATTAACACAATAAAAATATAACGTACTAAATTAAAAATTAACTAAAATAACTAGAATATTTAAGATCAAAACAAGAAAAAGATGGAGAAATTAATAGCAAAATATATGAAAAATATGCACTTATCAAGTAACAATCAAAGGAGTAAAGAGGGAGTTTGAAATAAGGGAACTAGAACTTAAGCCCCCTTACGGAAAGGAATTCAAAAAGTTCTAGCTGATTCCGAAAAAAAATTTTTAAATGGCTTTGATCGCAGACGATGCTGCCGTGGTGGCTCTCAAAATCAATGCCACCCCCTTTATGGAAAGTATCATTTTTGCTCCGAAGCTAGAAAAATTTCAGGCACATAACTTCCAACAGTTCGATAGAAAAACAGATCACGAGGATCATATCTATTATTACAAGTACAAACTGATATCCAAAACTGATGATGATGCCACCCTTTGCAAGGTGTTCTCCATCGGCTTAATCGGACTAACATTAAATTGGTTTCATAGCTTGCCTTCTAATTCCATTAAGAATTTCCATGACTTGTGTATGCAGTTCCTTACACAATATTTCAGAAATAGAAAGCAACCCAAAACCATCTTTCATCTCTTTAATATCAAACAGAGGGATAACGCGAGAGTGAAAGAGTTCCTCTTTTGCTTCAATCAAAAGATGACCCTGATAGGGAAAGTTGATAAGGAAGTCATTGTGGTCGCTTTTGCTGAAGCAGTGAATTTGAACATGGAGTATGACAAGTATATTCTCAAGAAAATTTTCAAAACCATGGAGTTGATCAATTTGAAATCTCAGCAATATGTAAGGTTGGACAATAATGAGGCCTTACAACAGCAAATGGCTGCAAAAGTTTCTGTAGTGCCACCCCCAACACCTCAGAGTGGTAGCAAGCGCCTTATTCCACAGCACATAGAAGAAGCCAACAAGAAAAAGAAACCCGATTAAAGACAATATAAGCCCTTTAATGCTTCTTTATATCAAATCTAGATGGAAAACATGGACTCTAGAACATTCCGTACTCCAAGGCCCATCAAAGCGCCTTAGGAAAAACAGAATTAACCTAAGTATTGTCTCTTCTATAATGATAGTAGACATGTTATCAACGAATACTGAACCTTAAGAATCCAGATTGAGGCCCTAATGAGGAAATACATGGTCTTAAAATACAAAATGACCACCAACCAAAGTGTTATCCAGCCCACTATTCCTCTTCCTCTTAAGGCAACCCCTGAAGAGAAAGAAGCACATTCAACTGTGTATATAATGCAGGGCTTGAAAGAAAGCAATGTCATCCTGGAATCAAACTCTTCCTGCCAATCAGATTCTAAGATAGTAAGCTTTTTTATCCCATTGCAGCCAGATAGTTTTGCGGAATTACAAGCAAAAGATGACAAAGTAGATTTAGAACCCAAATCCCCAACAACAATCCATGCAATCAATGGTTCTACCTATGACTACCTTAAAAAACCAGAGAATGGGGAAATTGCACGCATTGTAGAAAAAGTAATGCAAATGACTCTTAATGAGTTGCACTCCGCGACCATCTATGGATGCTCGGTATCAGATTTTGGTGGAGAAGCCTGGCATGGTTAGTATAGAAGGGCACTAAAGATGCAGCGGTGCAAAATTATTGAAATTTTCTCTCTTACTATCATTTCTATTTTGGAGGATTTCACTCCAATTATCATCGACCGAAAGGACTTAGAAGGAATCGATATGCCCCACATAGACCTTTTGGTGCTCACTTTGGAAATTACTAACATTATAGTCAAAAGAATCTTTATTGATGGGGGCAGCAGTGCAAAAATCTTCTATTAAGATGCATTTCCAAAAATGAGACTTAAAGAATCAGACTTGAGGAAGTGTTATGCCCCTCTAGTGGCCTTTGAGGGAACAAGACTGAGGCAAAAAAAAATCATCAACCTCCTTATTAAAGTTGGGGACAAGATTGCTTCAGTCGATTTCTTAGTTGTTAATGCTCCATCAGCCTACAATGCAATTTTGGGGAGGCATTGGCTTCACTATATGGAGGTAGTCCCTTCAACGCTCCACCAAGTGGTCCGATGTGTATCCTTAACAAGGAGTGGAACATTTGATATAAAAGGGGATCAGATGATGGCTAAGCAATGTTATTCTATTGCCATTAAGCCTTGCAAAGGAACTTCTGGACCAAAACTCATTTTGGGTGAAAGGAAAAAGTTTGCAATAGAAGAAAAGGGAAAAACTATTATTTCGGAGCATATACTTATTAGGGAATCAGTTCCTTCACCAAAATAAATGGTGGAGAATGGGGCTAAATAGAAATTATAGGACCCGAGGCCAAAGTTAATGTCTCGATCCTTGCACTACCAGGCTCTTATTATTGAAGACTTAGAAACTATGTCCTTAGACCGTTTGGCTCGGAGAAAACAAGTGCAAGTTTGAATCGAATTACCTCCGGAGGAAAAAGCGCATCTCATCTCCTTGCTAAAAAAAGACCATGATGTTTTCGTATGATCATATAAGGACATGCCTGGAATAGATCCAGAAGTTGCATATCATCGAATACCAACTAACCCTACAATAAAACCTATGCATCAAAGACAAAGGCAATTTGCTCCGGAAAGAAACAAGGTCACCAACGATGAGGTGGAACACCTCCTCGAGACAGGATTCATCTAGGAAGTTCACGTTCTGGAATGGACCACTAATGTTATTTTGGTACAAAAAAGAAAAAAAAAAGTGGAGGGTATGCGTAGATTATACAAACCTCCACAAGGCTTGTCTAAAAGATCCTTTCCCTTTGCCAAAAATTGATCAACTGGTCGATGCCACCATTGGCTATCAAAGGCTATCTTTCTTGGATGCATATAACGGATACAACCAAATCCCTATATATTTGGAGGATGAGGAGAAAATAAGCTTCAAAACTCTAAGGGGTATGTTTTGCTATAAAGTCATGCCCTTTCGATTGAAAAATGTCTGATCCACTTATCAAAGTCTCGTAACCAAAATCTTTGCAGGGCTGTTAGAAAATATTATGGAAGCATATTGATGACACGATAGTTAAGATCTGGAGGGCGGAAGATCACATTGCAGACATATTTCGATGTTCTAAAGAACTACAATATGAAGCTTAATCCCGCGAAGTGTGCTTTTGGGGTTTCGTCTGGCAATTTCCTTAGTTATGTAGTTAACTAGAAGGAAATAGACGCTAATTCGGCCCAAGTCAAAGCATTGCTAGAAACTATGGAGCTAAAACCCGCAAAGGAGATTCAAGTACTAATAAGGAAATTACAGCGTTGAATAGGTTCATTTCCCAGATGTCGTATAAATGTAAAAGCTTTTTCAAGCTTATGAAATTTGAAAAAAATAGAGTATGGGAAGCGGAGCAATCCGAAGCCTTGGAACAATTAAAGAGTTATCTTGTCCAGCCACCAATGTTTTCCCCACCAAAATTTGGGAAGGAACTTTACTTGTATCTCACTGTTTCCTACATTTCAGTTAGTGCAGTACTCCTAAGGGAAGAAGATGGGATACAAAGCATATCTTTTTCACCAGCAAAATTTTGTCAGATTTGGAAACATGATATTCCGCTGCAAAAAAATTGTTCTTAACATTGATCCAAGCAAAGTAGAAACTCCAACACTACTTTGAAAGCCATCACATAATTGTAATGACATCTTACCCTTTCAAAGCTATTTTTTCTAAGCAGGACATAGTGGGAAGGAATAGTAAAGTAGCAATGAGTTTAAGCACTTTTGACATTTAGTACAAGCCCAAAACTTCGGAAAAGGGGCAAGTCCTTGCAGATTTCCTCCTCGAATGTGAACCTTCAGTTGAGGATCAGTCTTTGAGAGTTTTAGCAACGGAATGGGAGGAATGGCTCTTGTTTATTGATGGCTTAATTAGCAGTAATGGGGTCGGAATCAGTCTAAATTGTTCATCTTCTCTTTCTCCATTTGGCAAACTGAATCCTTCTCTCACTAAAAACTGTTTCCTCTCTCACTCATTCTCACCCTAAAATCCATCATTCTTATTGATTTCTACTCCAAATTGATTAAAAAACATCATTCCCCATAATTTCTTGTGCTCAAAATCATCTTTCAAACTTGTTTCCTTCACCACCATCCTCACTACCTTAGTAGTCTCTTATGCTTGTATTGGGACACACCAACATTTACTACTTTATGCTCTTTCACTTTCTATTTAGATATGTGGATGATTATGCATGTTTGTTATGATTTAGGATTATATGTCTGTTTTGGATGATATGGTGATTATTATGATTTTCACTTATATTTTCGCTAATGTGGAACTAATGTGCTTATCTTGAGATTTTGATGTGAAGGGAGAGATATAATATGTAAGATGGAAATATGGTAGATATGATTGTTATGAAAAATTTTCATATGCATTTATGCAGGGGGAGCTTTTTAAATTTTTTCAATTAGCTTTTTATTCTTGCATTTATTAAGGGGAAGCTTTTCATAACTAAATTAAATTTTTATAATGTGTTTTGTCATCATAAAAAAAGGGGAGATTGTTAGCATATAAGGGTATAAATGTTGATTTTGATGATAACAAATCACATGTTTTAGTTAAATAAAAATTTACACATTGTGCTTTTATAACAAGAAAATGATTTTTATGAAATTAAATTATTCTTCAAGATGTGGACTAAAATGAAAGAGTTTTGCCATCTTTGATTTTAGTAAATATTGTTTTGAATTTCAGATTTGGACCGATTTGAAAATATTTAAATATTTTGAGCCATTCTATAATTTCACATATTTTGGGCCATATCATAATTTCTAAAAGTTTTATGATTAACAAAGTATTATTTAGAAATTCTAAAATTGGACCTATTTGAAAACTTTCATAACATTTTAGGTCATACAACAATTATATAAAATTTTGGGGTCAAACTATAATTTTAGAAAATAATTCACTGTAGCAGTTACTGTAGTAAGCAGACAATCAGATTTGACAAGCGATAGACCAGATTTTGGGCAGTAGCTTACTGGAATGAAAGCAGCTATTCGGATTTCGAAAGAGGCATACCAGATGTTCTAAAATTCAAATTTTTGCTGTAACGGTAACATAAAAGCGGCTAACCAAATTCCATAAGCGCTAAGCCGGTTATCACCAAAATGTGCATAACGGCTAGTTTTTGAGCTCAAACTATATAAATTCAAATCCAATTCATTTTCAAGCTCTTTAGCAAGCAAAATAAAAAAGCATACAACATATATTGAGCCTCATATTCGCAAGTAAAAAATATTGAATCATCTTTTGTTCTTCAATTTATATATCTACTCTTTAAGAGAGTTTTTATTGTAATTTTCATTTCCTCATAAAATTTGTGAGTGTTTAAGTGTGTGAGACACTTGAGTAAAGAGATTGTGAGATAATCTCTTTATTGTAAAGGTTCATTGACACCTTAGAAGTCAATTGTAAGCTTTTGAAGCCTTGGAAGGCTTGGATAGTGAAATCCTCAAGTTTGGATCACTTAGAGGCGTGGACGTAGGCGGGGATTGCTGAACCACGTAAAAATTCGTGTGTTTGTTTTACTTTTCCCTTACTCATTTATTATTGTGCTTTTATCAAACTTATTGCTTTCGAATTTACTAAGGCATTGATTGGATAGTTGTGTGCTTTTGTTAAGATAAGTTTTAAAATGATCAATGGCAACTCAAAATGATTCCACATTTAAGGAAGGACAGTCCACCACTAGACCACCATATTTTGATGGACACGATTACCCATATTGGAAAACTAGGATTAGAATTTACTTGCAAGCTTTAGATTACGAAATTTGGGAAATTGTTAATGATGGTCCTTTCATGCCTTTGACTAAAAATGAAGTCGGGAAAGATATTCTAAAACCTTCACAGGAATGTAATGAATTGGAAAAGAGAAAAGCTTCTCTAAATTCCAAAGTTATGAATGCCTTGTTTTGTGTACTAGATAAGAAAGAGTTTCATAGAGTGTCTAGTTGCGAAAGTGCTAATGAAATTTGGCACAAACGTGAAGTTGTTTATGAAGGCACGAATCAAGTGAAAGAGTCTAAAATAAGTAGGTACACTCGAAAATATAAATTATTCCAAATAGAATAAAATGAGAGTGTGTATTCTATGTATACTAGATTTACGGACATAGTGAACACTCTAAGAGCCCTAGGAAAGACCTTTTCAAATAGCGAGAAAGTTAAGAAAGTCATTAAGTCGCTACCTAAGGAATGGAGACAAAAAATGACTGCCATTGAGGAAGCTAAAGATTTAAATACATTACCTATTAATGATTTAATTGATTCTCTCATTTCATATGAAGAAGATTTGGCAGCAGAAAAAGGGCATGAGAAAAAGAAGAAAAGCATTGCTCTTAAAGTCTCAAAACGTGAGAGTGATGAGGAAAGCGAGATGGATGATGAGGAGTTGGCTATGTTGGTTAGAAGATTCAAAAAATTTTACAAGAAGACAATGAGCAGAGAAAGTTCAGGAGTCACAAAAATAAAAAGGAGAAGAAAGAGCCAATTACTTGCTATGAATGCAAGAAGCCCAGACACATACGACCGGAATGTCCTCTCCTCAATAAATTCAAGAAGAAAGCTATTGTGGCCACGTGGGATGATAGCGATGAGGAAACAAGCGATGATGAAGAGCAACAAGAAATGACAAATTTAGCTTTCATGGCCTTTGGGGAAGAATCATGTGATGAACTTGATGAGGTAAGTGATCTTCCTACATATGATGAATTACATGATGCCTTTAAAGAATTGCATGATGAGTAGATGAAGATTGGTAAAAAGAATGTATGTCTTAAAAAGAAAATGGTAGAGCTTAAAAATGAAAATGAATCATTTAGTGCAAATATTACATGCCTAGAATTAGAGAATAAAACATTGCATGATAGAGTTGCATTATTTGAGAATTCTAGCATTTCACATGAGCATTTAGAATCACATGTGAATGACTTGAAAAATAAAAATGAAATGCTTAGAAAGAAGAGCAATGAACTAAATGAAATTATACTAAAATTTACAAATGGGCAAAAGATGTTGAATAACTTGCTTAATTCACAAAAGTGTGTATTTGACAAAGGAGGGATTGATTATAAGCCAAATTTGAAACAAAAGTATTGCAAGAGTTATTTTGTGAAAAGTACCTCCACCAATAATCAAGTTGTATGTCATTATTGTAATCATGATGGTCATATGAAAAATAAATGTCTAGTGAAAAGAAATGCATATTATGGTGTGAAATGTGTTTGGGTTCCAAAAGGAACCATTGCTAACATTGAAGGACCCAAAAAGGTTTGGGTACCTAAGACTTGAGAGTTCTCTATAGGGCTTGAAAAAGAAGAAAAATAAATGGTACTTGGATAGTGGTTGTTCAAGACACATGATAGGGAATTATTTTGGTTTTCAAGCTTTACCAAGATTGAGAATGGTAGAGATGTATCTTTTGGAGACAACCCAAAAGGAAAAATTATTATTATTGGCAATGTTGGTAATGTATCTTCTACCCTTATTGAATATTTAGTTGAAAACTTAAAACACAATTTGCTTAGCATTAGTCAATTATGCGATAAAGGATATCGAGTTATCTTTGATGAATCAAAATGTGTTATTGAGAATGTATGTGATGGCAAGGTTTTGTTTGTAGGAAATAGATGTGTTAATGTCTATACCATTAATATAGATTGTGCATCTACAAATGATAAATGTTTCTCTGCATTGCATTATGACGGTTGGTTATGGCAAAGAAGAAGGTCATGCAAGTATAGATTTGATCTAAAAAATCTCAAAAAATGATTTGGTTAAAGGTCTTCCAAAAATCAATTTTCAAAAAGATAAAATTTGTGAAGCTTGCCAATTTGGAAAATAAATCAAAACTTTTTTCAACATTGTCAGCAAGTTCTCTCAACTGAATATTAGGGCCAAGATCCACGCTTTCCACAAATTGGTCAAAGGAAATCCTCTCTACTCCAGGGGCAACCTTGCTCCTATAAAAATAATAGAGGGAAGGAAATTCAAAGTTGAATAAAAAAAAAGAGAAACTAAAAAAAAAAGAGGGCCGAAAGGAAGAAACAAAAAAGATGACATAAATGTAAAAAAAAAAAGCAAAAGAGAGACGAGATAAAGAACCAAGAGGGGAAAAGGAAAAGTATAAAAAAAAACAAAACGAAACGAAAAAGAAAAAGGAAGAAGATGCTGATGTCCTAAAGAAAAGAGAAAGGGCAAGAAGAAAAAGGAAAGAAAGGCCAAAAGAAGAGAAGCAAACGTTAAAAAAAATGTAAAATGCGAGAGAAAGCAAGGCTCTAAAAGTTACAGGAAGAGTAAAAGGAAATTGTGGAAAAAAGCAAAGGTTTTGGAACAAACAAGAAGAGCAGAAGAAGAATTTCTGAAGAATGTGAAAAAAAGAAGAAAATGCGGTGACCTAGGGGAAATAAAATGATTATTTAAATAAATCCCTAAAAGGGTCAGAAGCCCAAGTAGCCTGTTGCCAAATGAAGCTAAAAAGGCATCCCTAGTAACCACTTCAATAGGTAATCCATAAAATTGAAAATATATTTTATATAGCGTGTAGGTATGCACATAAATTTTAAAAAAAAAGAAAAAAGAAAAAGGGTTGTGACGAATTCCATTACCCTACAAAATATTTTTTAAAAAAGATAGAAATGTCATGCAACCGCCATGTTCAAATAAAGTATTTTTAAATATAAAAATACACTTGTGGGGGGAGTGGTATAGGTGCTATACTTTAGAGGCACCAAATTACGCCACATATCCATACAAAAAAGAAAGAAAGAAGCTATCCCAAAATAATAATAATAATAATAATAATATCCAATCTATTCTGGTAGAGTAACACTCAGGGTAAAATTTCCTAGGACCTTATGAAAATAACTAGAAGCAAAAAACTCATTCTAATTCCGAATTCTAGGGTCCGAGGGGGCCACGACCAAGATCATAAGACTAAGAAAGCACATAGGCACAGAATAGATGACGTAGGTGCGGAATAGATATGTTTAATTCCCTACGATGAAATTCACATCCACGTGTGCAATAATGGTGGGTGATACGTGTCATTAGGGAGAAAGCCTAAGGCAAAACCCTAAACCCATGTCACCCATCATTTATAAATAGAGACCATCTCACCAAGAAAAGGGGGATCCCCGGAGCCAAAAAAGAACACTGTTCATCCCTTAAAGAGAGAAAAAACTTAACCTGATTTATTATTCTTCTTTCCTTAAATCTTAATCAAATACTAACTTGGGTGTCAGAGTGCATTTTCAGGTACCAACCTCACCAAATTCAAGATTAGTGATCATCACAACTTCTCCACAAATAAAAAATACGTATGATGGTAACAATCCAACCCCTTCACATCCAAATAATAAGAATTGTTAGATCTATAGAACCCATTCCATTATTTCTCTATGTTTTGGTCTTTTCATCGTCCATGTCTAGAGAAAAGCATTGCTTATTGTTTAGTATGTTAAGCACTTATTCTTTACCTCAATATAAGTCTAAATGAACTTGGCATGAAAAATATAATTTGATTAGGAAACAATGCTTATGCTTTCACATAACATTGATGTCTATGATACATCTATGATGCCTTAGGTCTAAAGACCATTACTAAACATAGTGTCTGAAATAATATATAATAAGTCATTAACACTTAAGACCATATGGCTTGTTATTATTTGGTCAAGTTCAGTAAACTTGTTCTTCCAACAAGTATCTATGTGTTTGACTTGTGTTGTGCAAATTTTATTGAACTCGCAAGTGCACGAATCTATTGTAGAATAGATTAATGGTGACAAGTGTCGATCCCACGAGGAGGTGGATTTTAATTATATGTAGAATTAATTTTGTATGAGGGTGGTTGGATTTGTGGTGAAAATGACTTAGATTATCCTAAAATTGGAATTTAAATGGCGAGAATAAATCGAATAGAAATCTGTTGAAATGACGTACTTGGGTATCTGGATCCGTATCAACATGCACCATGGGCTAAATATTCCTTATTAATACCAATTAAATCATTAAGGGGAATCCACACCTCATGAACCACACTCTAATCAATATAGTGCTAAGGGCTTATCGTGCCAAATAATAATAACCTTGTACTAGAAAACCGGTGAAACCAAGGCGGTATCTAGACAAGATTATTATTATTTGTTGACGAGAAGTCAAAACATCCACAAAAACTAGAGGGGAAGAGAAAATAAATTTACCAAATAAAGCCCATGACACATGTTGAGACTTCGCCTTCAACCCAAGCTTGAAAGAAAATTAGTTATTCATAATTGAACTAGGGACAAAATGGAAATTTATTAAAACACGTAGAAAATACAAGATGGAGAAGGAATTACAGAAAATGGAGTCCAAAAATGGATTCAGAGGTATCAAATTAGGGGGGGGAGGCCCCCTTTTTATAGATACATTTGAGTAAATCATGGCCATCGGATTAAAAACAGTTCGGATGCTTAGGATTGCGCCACATCATCAGTCAACAGTACGCGGTTTGACCACGCGGTTTGAACAGTAACACGGTTTGACCCGACTTGAACAGTGACGCGGTTTGGTTAAAAATAATCCTGTGTAATGCATGTATCGTACGCGAGATTTTTGGTCCACTGATATGCTACCACGTCATCGATCAACAATGCATAAAAATTTTAGTCCAACAGGATCGTGACACCTCATTAGTTAATGCCACATCATCGGTCAATGCCACATCATCGGTCAATGCCACATCATCGATCCGTCTATGTGAACAGTGTCGTGAACAGTAACGTAGACAATACCGTACATGTGAATAGTACCGTATATGTGAACAGTGCCATTTTTCCTTTTATGCTTCTCCTAAGGTTTTTGACCGTCCTGAGTTCAAAAGTGATGTCCGTTTTGCCGTCTGATCTCTCGTTCATTGTAAAATGACTATGATGCCCCTAAAATACATAAAATACTTAATTAAAATAAAACACATGTAATTAAATCACAAGAAGGTTAAATACATAAAAGTAAGAGTGTTAGTAAAACTTGAAGTGTAAAATGACGATTTTCTCCTTTATAAATATACCTTTTCTAACACTCAACAACTTGACATCTCGTGTCAATGATATGAAACTCGTCATCCATTTTAGTATCGCATATGATAAGGGAGTCAGAACACGTACTAGTGTTTATAGGAATTTTTTACGTCCAGTCATAAATTCATCACTAGGAACTATTTTATAAGTATAGTACAAATGATACACGTTTCATATTCTCAACAAACTCGAGAATGTGTTCCTTAGCTATTTTACTTCTTTAACTATATTCATCAATATAATTTATGAATATTTATAACTTTGCCATTTTATAAATATCAAAATGTTAATCAAATAAAATAATTCCTTAAAAGCAAGTGCCATTAGGGCATACCACTAACAATAATATATGTATCATGTCTAAGTATAATTAAGAATACTAAGTCGCATTCGAGAGTATAATAAAAAATACCAAGTGGCACTCATGTATTAGAAAAGATACCTTTGAAGCTTTTAATTAGTAGCCATGCATATAGTTTCAATCCAATCCAGATTATTGTGAATAATCAAGAAAAAAATAATATTAAAGTGAGGAGGGGCAAACTAGTAAATATGGCATAGTGAGGATTTACTTTGATGACCACTAATGGCAGGACAATCAAATGGTAGTTGTTGAGTTTGAAACTTCAGGCCATGGAAGACCGATGGAAGCAATGGTGATGCCGACGCACAGTGGGATTTAACATATCGAGGTCCACAATCCATGCAAGTTTGGTAGCTATCAATGGCAGATCCTACGCTATTGGACATTGTTGACGATCAGAATTTGAAGTGGTTTTTGCCAAAGGGATATCTGACACAACTCAAAAGTAGTTGATTACTCCAAAGTATAAGATTGTATAATTATAATATAACCTAGTGAGTCCGAGGTTGAACTGCAAGGAATTTTAAAATCTAACAGTCAATTATTAAATAAAAATAATTGCAAAAAAAGAAATTAATAAGGAATAGTCTGAATTAAAGTGCTAAGGTTACATGATCCGTTCTTGGTATTTAAATCATAGTCATCATACTCTCTCATATTTAAATTTTCTACTTTTTTTACTAGTTTGAATATTAAGCGACTTAGTTCTTAACGGACCACTCTATGAATAAATATGGGGATTAAGTACATAATGTGTCACAATGGTATTGGAGTGTTCCCACTATCATATTGGTGTGTCCAAATTATGTCTAAACACCCACATAGATCCAAAGGGATCTATATTTATAAATAAATATGGAATGGATATAACTGATAAAAAATATAACTTATAAACATGTAAGTAAACATAATAAACTTAAAACTCACTTGAGAGAGTAATTAATTCTACAATTTGGATCATTGAGCTTCATCCTTCTTTTTTGCATAGAAAATTAACCACTCATATTGGCAAGCAAAATACTCATTTTATTTAATAAATTTGTGAAAGTAAAATACAAGAAAATTAAAAACAAAAGAGAAGAGAGAAGAAATATTGTATTATTAACTACAAATTTTCCTGAAATTCAATCTAGATTTACACCAATTTTCTCAACAAAACCCACCTCTCAAAAAATCCACCACAAAATTCTCTAAACAAAATTTTGAGATCTCTTGTTTTTATATAGGTAAATTTTGAGTTGATCATGTGTGGGCATTTACATGATATTCTTGTTAAGCTTACAACTACAACCTTTAGATGAGCTTTACTAATGTAATCTAAGGGTTTGAAATTGCAACCATTATGATCAATGGCTACAAATGAAGTTAAATTGGGACCTTCCATTGCTTATTTTGTCAAGTTGGTCGAACTACTAGATTGATAAGTGTTAAATCTAGTGCAATGAGGTTCACATGAGCTCAGTCACGCGGCACGATTTCAACCGTTTAGAACGATTGTTGGATCAAGGGTTGGCAATTCTTCCAAAGACTTATGAGTCTCTAGAATCCAAATTCCACGTCCGTTTTTCAAATCCAAGCACCACAAATTTATAGATTTACCTAGAAAATACAAAAAATATATTTTAAAACAAATAAAAGTAGACAATTCATAAAATGGGTAAGAGATTTATAAAAGTGATGAAATTATTAGTGTTATCAACATTGTAAGTGAAAAAATGATAAGTTTAATCTTTATTAAATGTACACTTTCTAGTATTCACTACTACAAAAAAGGACATAGATGACGTTTAAATTATCTTTATGATGACGAAGTAAAATTAGTCATATTTGCAACAGTCATCTAAAATGAGGTACAAAAGATGACACGTAAAGAGAGTCATCTAATAAGTATTATAGATGACTCATTTCTTAAAAAAGCAGTCATCTGATGTTGTAAAAGAACTATATTTTCTTCAAGTATAAATGACTATCTTTAAGGGACGTCAACAATAGTCGTCACCCTAATATGAATAGATTACTAATGATATGAAATGGCTGTTATTATTATTATTATTATTATTATTTATGCTTACATGTAGTGTAATAAACTTTTTTGAAAACCTGTAGTGTAAAAATAAAAATTCACCAAGCAATTGCATGAATCATATATAAATCTGGTACGTTACAAACAATACTAATAAATTATTACAATTTCAAAATTAAAGGAACTAGATATCAATAACTCTTTTTTTCTAAAAGAAAAATATTACATTCTTCAAAGGAATGACAAAATGCGGCCATCTTGTTGGCTACTCCAGTAATCATGCCAAAGCCAGAGAGAGTTTGAGAGTGAACCCTTTTGACGAACCTTGCTTGATTACAATATCGAAATAATTGAAATAATTTCATAATTCCTTTTAATTTCTTACTCGAAACAAGGACAATAACAAAGATATGGATAAAAATAATACTATTCATTTACTAACCTCTCAAAGTCATTGTGCTACAAAATTTAACGAAAAATTTCTGCCATATGTACTCTGCCCACTCCATTCTTACTTCATCAATATCCTTTTAGGTGCAACTGTCTCGTCCAACAAACTATATATCATACACAAAATAGTCAATATTAATACATGCATCAACGTTATGAAATCTATAAACTTTAAAAGGATAAGGAAATGACTACCACATTTTTTTATTGAATCATCATGGCTTTCAATAATTTGCTTCATAAACCTAATGACATAATATCCACATTCAACATCTGTAGTTTGTTGAGGACACTGCACAAGAATTTTGAACTAATTAATGTCATGTGCATATGTAAAGAAATTTAAACTGAACATATATATGTATAATTTCATATACCTTAACCTTCTTCCAAACAAAGGATTTTCGATCCGCATTTCCCATTTTTGCCACAAAAATCTTGAAAGCACTTAAGATATAATTAGATATACGAATTTACTCATGTTTTACTACATGCATTATAATTGATAATAACTTACAGTGATACAAAATTCTTCAAATCAAGGTGAGGTTCATGACCAAGTGAATCAATATACTATGAATATGTGTGTATCCACAACAATCAACATCCAATGTTCGCTATATATAATGATAAATATCAGTCTTGTATATTTTTGTAAAAGAAAAAGAAAATAAACTCCAAATGCTATATACGACCAATAAAATAACAAACCCAGTATTGTAAGGAAATATCATAAGCTATTCTGGATCAAGTATTTCCGTTCTTGATACATTGCACGAGCTCTAGTCTCATCATTATCTCTAGTTTCATGAAATTTTTTTGAAGGATTATTAAATTTATAAATATGATCCAAGTAAGGGCCCTGCAAGACCTTAGAAAGATGCCTACGGAAAACAAGTGATAATTAATACACTGCATACATTAAAATTATTACTAATTATGCTTGCTAAGAAAATAACTAGTTTAATTACTTCATGTAACAAGTTATTGTTGTGACCCCAATTTTTTCCATGCTATAGAATTGTACGATGTCGTCAATTGATAAATATAATCCGGCTTGTTCATTACCAAAGATCCTAGGATAAATTTCAATCAATAATGCTTTAGTCAACACTTGCGAGTGTACTTGCAAAGGGCATCTATTCTTATTGGCACTTTGTATTCTTGCGCATTCTTAATGGATTACTTTATATAACTAGAATAACAAAAAATAGGATTATTATTATAAATTTGTGAAATATCAAAGACAAACAATAATTATAGATATGTACCTCAACATCATTCAAGATGACAAATTGTTTAGGCCAAGCAACATAGGATCCAATTTGATTTCCTATGTCCTAATTTGAGAAAAAGTGAAATTATTATCTTAGCTAAATAATAGGGATAATATCATTCGTATACCCTATAGATGCTTTGTTATCACAAATATTACAACACTTTAAGGGTGTATCAATCGTCCACCCTAAATTAACAAAAGCTATCTGCCGACCACCAAACCGTTAGCTGCCGTTTGAAAGTTAATGGAATAATAGTGAATTGATGATTTTACCCTTGAAAATTATCACTTTTATACCCTTAAATTATCACTTGTATCATATGAAAAGACCAAATTACCCCTCTGGCATTATCCTATTTAAACGGCAAGTAACAGTTTGGTGGACGGCATATACATTTTGTCAACTTAGGGTGGACGATTGATACACGATTGATACACCCTCAAAGTACTGTAGTCTTTTTTGATAATAGAGCATTTATATGGTATATGAATGATAATTTCCCTAAATAATATCAACAAAGCATCAATTTATTAAGCACATAACACAACAGATCAAATAATCTTGATGGACATGAAATGTCAGAGACCAAGCACAAAGGCACAACAAATGGATTGCTCTGGTCGTGAGCATTTATATTAATTTAGGGCTAAGCATATGATAAAATGGTTTCGTATTTATACCTTCCTTAAAATATGTAATTATAGACATTACAAACTCCTTTATAAAATCTAATCCCTAGAGATAAATTTACTGTTAATCCATATTGTTAATGTTTGCTACTCAAACATGAATAAATTAGGTAAAGTCAAACAATTGCCCATGTAGACCATCCACGAACAAACAATCTATTATTTTCTTTCACAAGCATGATTAAACAAAAGAAAAGAAAGTACCTTTGTGTGGAGACCAAAACTTTTAAAATCCAAGATTAAAGGTGGCCGAATACTTCAATATTTTGCTTGATAGTTTTGTGGTCCAAGCTTTATAATCTTCTCCTCAAATGTGTGGTACAGAGCTTTAAGATTTCTTCTTTGTCTTCACTTCAACCATGTGTGAATAGTTAGGGTTTTCTATTTTAGGGTTGTATAAATAATGGGTGAAATTAGGGGTTTACAACTTTGAAATAAAAGATAAGAAGTTGTTGTGGGGGTAAGGAAATTTTAGAGATGAAGATTGTGAAATTTCAGAGAAATGGAGGCAAAGAGAGAGAGAGAGAGAGTTAGTGTTTTGTTGGAGACGAAGAAAATAAAAGGGAAACTTGAGTTTTTGTACTTGAAAAATAAATGACAAATTTTAAAAAGTAAGAGTGACCTTTTCTTTAATTAGGGGAAATTATCATTCGTATACCCTATATTTGCTCTGTTATCAAAAATACTACAACACTTTGAGGGTGTATAAATCGTCCACCCTTAGTTGACAAAATGTATCACCCGACCACCAAACCGTTAGTTGACGTTTGAAAGTTAACGGAATTACAGTGAATTGATGAATTTACCCTTGAAAATTATCACTTGTATACCCTTAAATTCTCTTTTTATCACTTGTATACCCTTAAATTATCACTTGTATCATATGAAAAGACCAAATTACCCATATGACAACATCATACTTAAACACCAACTAACGGTTTGGTGGTCAGCTGATACATTTTGTCAACTTAGTGTGGACGATTGATACACCCTCAAAGTGTTGTAGTATTTTTTATAATGGAGTAAACTAAGGGTATACAAATGATAATTTTCCTTTAATTAGAGATGACTTATTATTTAGTTTGTGAGTCATTTTTGTATCATAAGTAAAAATGATTTTATAATAGATGACTTTCAAAAATAAATATAACTCATCTAAACTAATAGATGACAGCTAATAGTATGCTCGTCATGTATTACATGTCATCTTTGTCCCATTTTGTAGTAGTGATATTAATCAATTTCTAAAAGCATTTACCAAACACCAAAATTAGTTTTTAGATTTTCAAAATCACTTTTTAATCTCTTAAAAATTAAATTCAAACGGGGAATTCAAATTCCACCCACATTGCTCTAAGTTGAAGATGGTCCCACTTAACTTTTGCCTTCTGGTTTTGTTTTATTCAAATTTAGGCCTTGTTTTGTTAAAAAGGGTCGTCAGTGCAATTCTCTTGAAGGTATATATACATACATTGGTTTACAAGAATTACTACTCAAAGCATTTACTTAAAGGCAACCAATAATTCACTCAACCATACAAGCAAAACCATTTACTTAATGGTAATAACATAAATGCACTACTGGCAACCAATATTTCACTCAATAGTCCGAAATTATTGACTCACATCCATCAAAAACAAAACTATAATTACTCTTCGATTTGGTTAATTCAATATTGAAATGGCAATAATTCATTGTACAAATTTGTTAGGGAAAAAAGTGTCAGTGATTTTTAATCCCAACTACGATCTTGTAAATAAAAATATCAAATAAATAATAAATAGAAAATATAGTTGGGGAAGAAAGCTAATCACATAATATTAGAGTTTATGTGGATATTTCCTCTATTGGAGATAGAGTTGGCAAATATTTAGATGATCCAATTACTTGACACGACACGAATAAATGGGTATCGGTCATCAAATTTGACACAATTATTAAATGGGCCAGGTTAGGGTCGACATAGTTTTTTTTGTATCGGTATATGTTTAAAGTTCTTAACCTATTTACCCAACCAATGAAATTATTATATTTTCTATTCTAAATTAATTTGTAGGTTCTTGTCACCCAAACTCATGATTTTCTCTTTTTTTAATGTTTTTGAAGGATGAACATATGCACAATGTTTCATTTATAAAATTTTATATAGATTTAGAACTTCAATAGTGTAAATATATAAAATATTGGTAGATATGTATATTTCATAATATCGATATATAATATTAATATATAAATATATATATTAATATTATATATATATATATATATTAAAACTTATAAAATTTTGGTAGATATGTATATTTTATAATATTGATAAATTACACACACACACTATGCAAATGTTTGATTTAAATTTTGCTAAATGTGTAGATATTAAGTGGGTCATTGGGTAACCCGTTTATTTTTCATGTCAGGTTAGGGTCTCGGTATTTTGTCACGATTATTAAATGGGTCGTGTTTGGGTCGATCTAGATTTGAGACGCATGAAACTAACACGACATTAACATGACCTGGTGATACGTTTTGCCAGCTCTAACCGGAGATAAACAACAACCTTTAAGGAGTGATTAACAAATGGAAAATTATTAAAAATTACTCTAGTATTTTCACTCATATCCAAAACCTCCATAACACCAAATTTCTCAATAGATCTATAGTTTTTTTCAAACTAGAAATTGTGTGAAAAACTAAGGGATTAACAAGTGAACTCAACCTCCTTATATACGGTGATTATTTCTTGTAGAAGAAGTATTTCTTATACAAATTGTATTGCTTCTTGAGTACATTAAGTCCAAAAAGAAAATTACATATTCGTTAAATAGAATACAAATAACAAAATATATTATGAAATCTCCTAATAATTAGAATACAAATCCTTACTGAAAATGGAGACCCTATTAATCTATTCATTTGATAGTCTTAAATTAATTATAGTATCACAAGAAGTTATTTTTATTTATTTGTCCCCTCTCCTTGCTTCTTAATTATAAATTTTGCATGGAAGATATTTCCAAATCTTGTATATATGAAAGCTCAATAAGCTATTATTCTCCAATGCTCTGAATATGTTTCATTATATATATAAAACATTAAAACTATTACTTTGATGTAGACTCAATACCTTCAAATATTAAACATATTCGCCAAATCAAGGGAATAAAGTAGAAAGGGTTTTCTTCTTCTTTTTATGATTTAGTTAATAACACATGAATCAAATAGGTACATTTTTAAAGTAGAGCAATGCTATTTTTATGGGAAAAAATACAAATTAAGAAGACTAACATGTCAATGTCGATCTATTATATTTTAACGAGGTGGAATAAAGTAAAAACATCGTTTCACCTTCTTTTTCCAAATAATTTTAAAACCTAAAAATATATTCACAAAGCTAATTTACAAACTTACATTAAAACCTCTTTTCGTAAAAAATCAAATTACAATAAAACTGAGCGAATTTTCTTAAAAAGTCTTTTCAAACGTTTGGCAATATATTTTCTTTATAAGGTAATTATAATAATTATCCACATAAATTACATTACTTGTAAATTTATATATCCACTAGTGCAGGATTGTTTATTTTCCTTTACCCTATTTCCTTGTATGTTTTTTGCCAACTAATTAATCATGAAAATTAAAGTTCATACTCGATCATGTGCCAAAAGATTGGAAAAAAAGGCAATTTTCAGGAAGTACCTAATTAAGTCTCTCTTGCACTTGCTATCCTTTTCATTAGTTGTAATTGCTTTTTCATTACTTAGTTACAATTGCATTTGTTGATATTTTTTCTTTTATATTTTACTTAATTTTTTTTAATCTCCCTAGTATATTGGCAAACGTTTTATTACTTTTATCGTTTTTCTAAAGAATAAGGTCTACGACTGCTGAGCTGGGCGTTATGTGTTTTCGTTTTCCATAAAATCCCAAAAAGTGAAAAATAATATATCCATCCAATCCATTATTATTAGTGACAAAAATCTTCCTGTGGACACTAACTTTTCTTTAAAAAGTAATCAAACAGAAATTAGGAATGTAAGAATTGAAGGTTAAAAAACCTTCAACCTTCAATTATTATTAGTGACAAAAATCTTCCTGTGGACACTAACTTTTCTTAAAAAAGTAATCAAACAGAAATTAGGAATGTAAGAATTGAAGGTTAAAAAACCTTCAATTATTCTGATTCAAATTATTAAAGAGGAAATAGGTATTGAGTTGTACTTGTTTACTCAACAAGCTTCAATATCGATTCATTATTTCTTGAAGATCTTCAAAAAATGGACTCAAGCATGTACCCAAGAAAAGGGCACTCCGACATTCTTGTCAACATTTATGTTTAAAGAATTTTTGGTTTTGAATAATAGATTTCTCTTTACTTCAGTGAAAAGTAGTCAAAACACTCTTTCTCATTTCTTTTGGCGTCTATTTATGGACTGAGAAATGCAAAGTAGGCGAGAGATTTTATTCTGGATCTCAATCTCCACTATCCATTTCATTTGTTTGATTTTATAAGGTTACATCCAATAACATTTTTTGTTCATACTTGAATTCTCAGTTAATATTTCTAGGTTTGATCGTTAATCATCTTTGGGATTTTTGTATAAGTTACAATATGGATATTGATCTTTAATCCGGGATCAATATGAGCCATATTCGTATTAATCTCTAATTTGTGATCAATATAAGCCATATTCGTATTGATCTCTAATCAGAGATCAATATAAGTCATATCCGTATTGACATCTAATCTAGGGTCAATATAAGCCATATTCGTTATATGAATTAATAGTGTTTGCCAGACACATTATGTGTTGTAACTAGCTATATTTTTTGGCACTTGCACCACTCTATCTATAGTGTATTTCACTATACTCATCCATTGTGATGTCTGTGTAGAATGCATCCGTCGTTTCGCTTATCATTGCATACGTGTTTGGTAAACATATTAATTCGTCTATGGCTTATATTGACCTAAATTAGAGGTCAATATGAGTTTGGCTTATATTGATCCCAAATTAAAGATCAATAAGAATATCGCTTATATTGATACCAAATTAGAGATCAATAACCATGCGATAACTTATACCAAAGGCTTGGAGATAATTAATGATCAAACTTAGAAATATTAATAATAAGCAACATGTGATCACTTGCAGAGAATTTTGATAAGGACAAAAATGATTATCGGATCTAAGAGTATAAAATCAAACAAATAAAACAGATGGTGGATTAGAATTCAAAATGAAATCTTCTGCGAATTCCATGTTTCTCGGTCTATAAATAGAGGTCAAAAGGATCAAGAAAGGGTCTTTTGGTTAATTTTCATTGAAGTAAACAGAAATTTAGAATTCAGATTTAGAAATTCTCTAAACTCAAACACAAAGAGTGTCAAAGTGTTTTTGCAGGTACATGCTTGAGTCCAATTTGTTTAAATCTTCAAGAAATAACAAATCGACATTGAAGCTTACTGAGTAATATAATTCACTACCTGTTTCCTCTTTAATCATTTGAATCCAGATAATTGAAGGTTTATATATATATATATAAGTGCCATATTTCAAAGGCACCAAACTACGCACATGTAAATCCTTTCAGATAAAAGAAGTTATTCCAGACAAAATAACACCAAAACTATTTTGGTGAAATAACACCCAACGAAAAATTCCCTAGGAACTTATAGAAACAACAAGAGAAGTAATTAGACTCATGCTGATTCCAAAATCCACGGTTTAAGAAAACTACACCCAAAGTTATAAGGGCAAGAAAAGAAGCACATATGGAATAAATGTGTATGTTTGCCCATAATCAAATTTATATCCACGTGTACAGTAATGACGGTGACATGTGTCACTAGGATGAGGGTTCAAGGTAAAACCCTAAACCCACATTACCCATCATTTGTAAATAGGGGCTATCTCTATGTGGAAATGGGTCTTTGGTCTCCATGAACACTGTTCATACTAAAGAGAGAAAACTCATTTTCTCCATCGTTCATCTTTCTTTAAACTCAATCAAACATTAGCTTGGGTGTCAAAGTACCTTTTACAAGTACTTACTGCACCGGATTTGAGGCCAACAATCGTGATAGATTATCCACAAATTACAAATACGTGTGAAGGTAAAAATCCAGTCCTTTTAGATATATATTTATATGTGTGTGTGTGTGTGTGTGTGTGTGTGTGTCTATATTATATATACATACATACATACATACATATATATATATATATATATATATAGTGTTATAAATTTAAGATATGGGAAGGAAAATTTATCATTAGTAAAATGTGTTATATATATATATATATATACATGAATGAGTTTCTACTAAGAGATTCCTGACTTTAATACAATAAGGGATTCTTAATTGGAACATTTTTATATATTTATATAGACATATAATATACTACTATAAATTTTCCTTCTATCTTCACCAAATAAATTGAGAAAGATAGAATCGGAATCAATAGAAATAGAAGATGAAGCATCACCAAGAGGCCAAGTAGAAATATGGCAACACATTTTTGCATTTGTAGATTATGTGGCCTTGAAGTGTGCTATTGAGCTTTAAATCCCTGACATTATTTACTCTCATGGTAGTCAAATCAGTTTGTCCTAAATAGCTTTATGCATTGTCTCTCTTTCCTCCATTGAAATCTCTTACCTCAAATGCATCATGAGATTGTTAGGCCCGTAAAAAAAACTTCATCACACGCCATCTATCAAGCAGTGGAGAGCCTTTTTACAGGCTAACCCACTCATCAAGATGGCTTGTCACTGTCTCTGATTCAAACAGTTAGGGGTCCATTTTCTTAATAGAGCCATTCATACGTAGTGGCATTTCCTGAGCCACAATGTCAAAGAAGGCAGTATTGCTATCGAAAAGGGTTTTGGCAGTGTGGTTATTGATTTATCTTCAAAAGATTAATAGTTTAGCAACATCTTCATTGAGGGCATGGCTTTTATTTCCAAGTTCCTAACAAGAGAAGTATTAACAAGTTATAAAGATGGATTTTATTTGTTGAAATCATTGGTCGATGGGATTAGTGGATTGATAGCTGAGACTGTGAGATCATATCTACACATCAAAGGCATCAACTTTGATTTGCCACATGCCATCAATATAGTACCGATCTATGATAGGGTAACACATGTTTCAGGTGACATGTTTCATGTCATTCCTAATCTTGACTACATCAAAATAAGAATAAGTTAAAAAAAAAATTTAATACACTACATGACAAAATATATTGCATTGGATTCTGTATTTTTTTATATTTTAACTTGTCATTGAATTTAATATGGTCAAGATTTCCTGATTAGAAAATTATTCTACCATATATAGAGAGAATGTGTGTGAGCTTTCAATTAGGGATTCCTAACTGTATTAAAATTATTTACAAAGTAAAAGATAAAAAAATAAAGATTTCTTATAGCACAAGATAAAAGACACTAAATTAAGAATCTCTTATTAAATAATTATTCAATATATATATTTAGAGAGAGAAAGAAAGAAAGAGAGAAAGAGAGAGAGTGCTTATTTTTTCCAAGATCTTGGACTTTATTAAAGTCGAAAAAAACTGTTATATTAAGCCATATGGTTTAATAACTTTTACAGTGATTACATTATTAAACCAAATAGTTTGAAAGTTTTTCTAGACTTTAACAAATCTAGGATTCTAGATTAGAACAAATATATATATATATATATATATATATATATATATCCAATGAGGGATCCCTAAAAGACAAAAAAACACAGATTTCAATACACTAGAGGACAAAATACACTGCATTGGAGTTTGTGTTTTTTTTTTTTTTACCTTATCCCTGACAAAATACACTATATATACATGGTTAGGGATCCCTATATATATATAGAAATTCTTAGATGGGGCGTTGAAGGGATTGAATTTTTACCTTCATACATATTTGTAATTTATGGAGAACTTATCACTATTGTTGGCCTCAAATTCGGCAAAGTGACTACCTGAAAAAGACACTTCGACACCCAAGTTAGTATTTGATCAAGATTAAGAGAAAGAGAAAGATGAAGAAAATGAGTTTTCTTTCTCAAGGAGAAACAATGTTCATAGAGGCCAAAGATCCTTTTCCTTATAGAGGTGGCCTCTATTTATAGATGACGGGTTTTATGAATTTAGGGTTTTTCCTTGAACCCTCATCCTAATGACACATGTCACCCATTGTTACTGTACACGTGGATGTAAATTTGATTGTGGGAAACCATACACATTTATTCTGTATGTGGATTTTTCCTTATCATTATGACTTTGGGTGTTGTTTCCTTAGACCGTGGATTTTAGAATCAGCATGAGTCTAATTCCTCCTCTTGTTATTTCTATAAGTTCTTAGTGAATTTTTCCTTGGGCGTTATTCCCCAGAATAGTTTTAGCATTATTTTCCCCGAAATAGTTTCTTTTAGCTGAAAGGATGGACACATGGCAGGCAACCTCATTTTATTTTAATACGAATATGCTATTAAGTCATGTGGTTTAATAACGTATTGGCATAAAAAAAGAGGGCATTATCTATATATGTATGTATGTATGTATGTATGTATGTATGTATGTATGTGTAGCTATTGTTCCAAAATTAGAAACTAAGATTAAAAAGTTAGAAATTAATGATGAATGGGATGAGATTCTTGCAATCCATGGGACATTTAAAAAATATTTAATAAATAGGTATGAAACAAATTAATTACAGTGAACACAATATTCAATGGACGAAGCTAGGGTACTAGTTGTATTTCTTAAAGGGAAATTATACAAATCCAAGCATAATATTTCAATTTCAAAGCATGCATGTTCGAACTTTAATATTAGATAGAATCCAGTAATAATATTGCCCTTACATGGCGCTTGTTAGTGTTGTTTAACTTTATCCTCTACTAATAATGTGCTAATCTTGTAACACTTAATTAGCAAATTAAAGAAATACAAGATAATTCAAGATTTTGCAAATTTAAAAAAAAAAGAAGTTTTGATCCTAAATGGACCAAAAATAAAATGGGCACAACTAGAGCCCAAATAAACATGGTCCCATGCAAGCTCATGAAGAGATTGATAAAAATTTCTAAGATAAAACACATAGGATAAAACATCTTAAGTTCCTAGGTTTTGAGGTTCCTAACCTACTAGGTTCCAAGATTTCAAGGATCATTCCTAGAACAAACCACCAAAGATAAAATCTCCTAGGTTCTTAGTTTTTTTGGCCTCCAAGGTTCGTAGGTTTTAAGTTTCCTAAGACTAACTTCCTAGGGTAAAACCTCATAGGTTCCAAGTTTTCTAGCCTTTAAGGTTCCTAGGACAAATTACAAATAATAAAATATCCTAGGTCCCAAGTTTCATATCCTCTAAAGTTCTAAGTTCTTAGGACAAATCACCTAGGATTAAACCTATTAGAGTCGGAGGTTCTTGCATTCCAAGTTTCCTAGGACAAACCACCTACATTTCAAGGTTCCTAATACAAATCACCTGAGATAAACATCCTAGATTTCTAAGTTCCGAGTTCTTAGGACAAACCAGTTAGGATAAAACCTCCTAGGTTCCAAGGTTTTTACGACAAACAATATAGGGTAAAACCTCATAGGTTCCAAGGGTCCTAACCTCTAAGGTTCCTGAGTTCCTAGGTTCCCGGATTCTAAAGTTCCTAGGAAAAACCTCCTAGGTTCCTAGGTTCTAAGCTTCCTAGGACAAACCACCTAGCATAACCCTATTAGGTTCCCAAGGTTTTTAGTCTCCAAGGTAATAAGGTTCATAGGTTCTGACATTCTTAACCTCTAAGGTTCCTATAACAAACCATCTAAGATAAACCTTTAAGGTTCTTAGGTTTCGAGGTTCCTAGCCTCCAAGGTTTCGAGGACAAACCGCCTAGGATAAAGTGTCCTAGGTTTCCAGATTCCTAACCTCTAAGCTTCATAGGTTCCAAGAATTTTAGGACAAATCACCTAGGTTAAACCTGTTAATTTCCTAAGATTCCAAAATTTCTAGGATAAACCTTCAAGGTTCTAAGGTTTCATGATTAATATGATCCCAAGATCCTAGGAAAAACCACCTAGATTTCATGAACAAACTACCTAGGATAAACCTTTTAAGCTCAAGGGTTTCTATGATCCTAATAATCTAGGAAAAATAACCTAAAATTAAAACACTTCCTCTTTTCATCCTGAAGGTGCTACATTTTTACCTTTACATGTATTTGTAACTTGTGGAGAACTTGCCATGATAGCTGGCCTTAATTCTGGTGGGGTAAGTTCCTGAAAAAGGCACTTTGACACCCAAGTTAGTGTTTGATCAAAATTAAAGAAATAAAAAATATGGAGAAATTTTCTCTCTCTAAGATGAACAGTGTTCATCGAGGCCAAAGACCCATTTCTCATAAAAATGGTCTTTATATATGGATGGTGGGTGGTATGGATTTAGGGTTTTGCTTTGAGCTCTTTTCCTAATGACACGTTGATATCATCGAGAGTGCTCAGAGATTAAAAATCCGTTCCTTGTTCCAGAAGGACCAATTACGAGAGCACGAGCTAAAAAGATCAAAGAAGTAATAAAAGGATTTGTTCAAGCTACTTTGGGTGAATTCAATTGAACTTTAATTTCCATGTGATGAATATTCAAGAACGGGTTGAAAGATAAAGAACCAGCCTTGGTATACTTGATTCGAGCCAATGAGGTGGTGAGAGTCAAAAAGGACAATTTTTGAAGTAGAATAAGGTCTGAAAAATAATTTTAAAGCTATAACTGCATTCCTTACATCGAAAGCATCAAAACGGTATATTGTGGGCCCAAATCTGACATCATATGCCTAAGTTACGGCCCATTTAAAATCAATGGCTATACAGGTCAGGCCTATGTGGCTCCGGGTTTTGAATTTTAGGTTTTTTTGTGCTTTTAAGTTAAATTTGGGTTAGCCACCTTAAATAAAAACTCTTTTATGTTCTTTTGAACAGATTTTGATAATCTTGAGTTAAATATCATTGAGAGGATTTTCTCAACTTGTTCTTGAAAGAACTTTTGATTTATCAAAGAAGTTGCTAACCTTTGTGGCTTCTTATTTAGCAATCCGGGTTCTTAAGACTTAGCTTCTCAAGGGTTTGGATCTTTATTGGCTTTCTTGGGTTTTTATCAATCTAGTTGTGGGTTTTTTTAGCTAGATCTAAAGGGGTTCTCATCAGTTGGTATAAGAGCTTAGGCATCAAAGTCAAATTCACCTATCTTTATTGTTTTCCATTCTTGTTTGAGGTTTTTTATTCTTGTTCTCGTATTATGAAAAAAAAAAAGTTGTGAGCAATGCCATGAACAAAGTCGTGAACAATGCCGCATGAACAATTTTTTTAGGGTTTTCGTTTTATCAATTTTACATCCTTGTGGTTTATTTCCTTAAATCCGTAAATTTTACCTATTTCTTTCCCTAAATTCATTCAAATTTTAGTTATTTAGGGTTTACAAAAAGAATAAAAAATAAAATAATAATAATAATAATCATCATCATCATCATCATAATCATATTTGGTGATCTTCTTTGTTTCTTTGTTTTGTTATTCTTTTTTCCTATTTTCTTATTCCTTTGTTTTTTTTTCATTCTTATTTCTTGGACCGTGATTGTTATAGGGATTACACTCTAGTGCTTTTCCCTTGATTGAGTGATTAATTCCTAAAGAACTTGACTGAGAAAATATAAGAATGGTGAGCACAACTTTGTGTAAAAGCCAATTTGAGTGTAAACATGAGTAGAGTGACATCTCAAGTGTACACATGTGAGGACTTGTGATGTTTATTACTATTTTTTCCTCTATTTTTGCTAACATCTCTTTGCAGATTACTTCAAATAACTTATTACTTTTTTCCTTCAACCGTGGATTTTGGAATCGGCATGAGTCAAATTCATCCTCTTGTTATTTCTATAAGTTCCTAATGAATTTTTCCTTGGGTGTTATTCCCTCGAAATAGGATTAGTGTTATTTTCCCCAGAATAGTTTCTTTTATCTGAAGCGATAAACACATGGCAAGTCCTCTCATTTTCTTTTAATGCAGATACACAAAAGTTAGAAATTAATGATGAATGGGACATGATTCTTGCAATCCTTGGGACATTTAATAAATAATTAATAAATAGGTATGAAATAAATTAATTACAGTGAATACAATATTCTATGGATGAAATTAAGGTATTGGTTGTATTTTTAAAAAGGAAATTATACAAATGCAAGCATAATATATCAATTTCAGAGAATGCATGTTTGAACTTTAATATTAGATAGAATCAAATAATAATATTGACCATTCATGCCGCTGTTGGTGTTATTTAACTTTATCCTCTATTAATAGTGTGCTAATCTTGTTACACTTATTAGCAAATTAAAGAAATACAAGATAATTCAAGATTGTAGAAATTAATGAAAACGAAGTTTTGATCCTAAATGGACCAAAAATAGAATGGCCACAACTAGAGCCCAAGTAAAAATGGTCCCTAGAAAGCTCATAAAGAGATTGATAAAAATTTCTAGGATAAAACACATAGGATAAAATCTCTTAACTTCCTACATTTACAGCTTCCTAGCCTACTAGGTTCTAAGATTTCAAGGATCATTCCTAGAACAAATAACCTAATATAAAACCTCCTAGGTTCTGAGGTTTCTAGCCTCCGAGGTTCCTAGGTTTTAAGGTTCCTAAGACTAACCACCTATGATAAAACCTCATAGTTCTGAGTTTTCCAGCCTCCAAGGTTCCTAGGACAAATTACGAAGAATAAAATCTCCTATGTTCCAAGTTTCCCATCCTCCAAAGTTCCAAGGTTCATAAGACAAACCACCTAGGATAAAACCTTGTAAGTTTTGAGGTTCATTAATTCTTAAGACAAACCATCTAGGACAAAACCTATTAAAGTCTGAGGTCCTACATTATAAGGTTCCTAGGTTAAACCACCTACATTCCTAGGCTTCTAGCACAAACTACCTAAGATTAACCTCCTAGATTTCTAAATTCCAAGTTCTTATGACAAACTATTTAGGATAAAACCTCCTAGGTTCCAAGGTTTTTACGACAAACAATATAGGGTAAAACCTCATAGGTTCCAAGGGTCCTAACCTCTAAGGTTCCTAAGTTCCTAGGTTCCTAGATTCTAAAGTTCCTAGACAAAACCTCCAAAGTTCCTAGGTTTTAAGTTTCCTAGGACAAACCACCTAGCATAACCCTTTTTTTGTTCCAAGATTTTCAGTCGCCAAGGTTCAATAGGTCCAACATTCCTAACCTCTAAGGTTCTTAGAACAAACCATTTAGGATAAAACCTTCAAGGCTTTTAGGTTCCGAGGTTCCTAGCCTCTAAGGTTCCTAGAAGAAACTACTTAAGGTAAAGTGTCCTAGGTTTCGAGGTTCTTAACCTCCAAGATTCCTAAGTTTTAAGGTTCTTAGGACAAATCACCTAGGTTAAACCTCTTAGTTTCCTACGGTTTCAGGATTTCTAGGATAAACCTTCTTTTAAGGTTTCATGATTAATACAATCCCAAGATCACTATGAGAAACCACCAAGATTTAATGAACAAACTACCTAGGATAAACCTCTTAGGCTTTAAAGTTTCTATTATCCCAATATCCTAGGAAAAATAACCTAAAATTAAAACACTTCCTCCTTTGATCCTGACGGCACTAGATTTTTACCGTCACACGTATTTGTATCTTATGAAGAACTTATCACGATCGTTGCTTCGACTCCAAAAAAGTGAGTTCCTAAAAAAGGCACTCCGACAACTAAATTAGTGTTTGATTAAAATTAAAGAAAAAAAATGAGAATTTTTCTCTCTCTAAGATGAACAATGTTCATGGAGGCCAAATACCCTTTTTTTTTTATAGAAATGGTCCTTATATATAGATGGTGGGTGACATGGATTTATGGTTTTGCCTTGAGCTCTCCTCCTAACAACACGTTTATGTGATCCAAAGTGCTCAGAGCATTAAAGATCTGTTGTTTGTTCCAAAAGGGCCAATTAGGAGAGCACCAGCTAAGAAGGTCAATGAAGCAATACAAGGATTTGTTTAAGCTACTTTGGATGAATTCAATTCAACTTCAATTTCTAGGAAACAAATATTTAAGATGGGCTTGAAAGATGAGGTATTGGCTTTGGTATACTTGATTCGAGCTAACGAGGTGGCAGGCGTTGGAGAGTGTTGGGGTTATGGGGCCACAACATCCTTCTATATGCTTGCAGGTATAACATCCTTCTGTGTAAGGATTTCTACGGGTTATGGGACCCCAACATCCTTCATAAAAGTACAGAAGGTTACCTAGGGCGTAATGGTTGGCCCGTTGGCAGAAATATGTGCAACCCCTCATGTCCACCCACCGCTTAGTGTGAAGCTCTACACTTCCATGGTTTAAGGAAATAAAGTTGCATCTTAGTCATCAGTTGTGACTTTTGACCTAGTGGTAAGCACTTGATCCTAATAGAGAGGATGATTTTTTAAATAGAAGACAGTTGGAAAAATAATTATAAAGTTGTAGTTGCATTCCTTACGTTGACAGCTTCAAAATTGTATATTGTGGGCCTAAATCCAACATCATATGCCCAAGTTATAACTCGTTTAAAATCAATGGCTCTACAGGCCAGGGCCCATGTGGCTCCGGGTTTTTAAATTTAGGGTTTTTCTTGTGTTTTTAAGTTAAGTTATGGTTAGCCACCTCATATAAAAACTCTTTTATGTTCCTGTGAATAGATTTCAAGCTTAATACCATTGATTCTCAACTTATTTTTGAAAGAACTTTCAACTTATTAAAGGAGTTGCTAACCTTTGTGGCATCTTATATATCAATCCAGGTTCTTGAGACTTAGCTTCTCAATGGTGTGGATCTTTTATCTGAATTCTTATCACATTGGCTTTCTTAGGTTCTTATCAATCTGGTTGTGGGTTCTTCTCAATGGTTTCTAAAGGGGTTCTCATCACACGTATCACCCATCATTATTATACACGTGGAGGTGAAATTGATCATAGGGAATTATTTTAGACCTATATGTTTCCTTACTCTTATGACTTTGGGTGTGGTTGTCTTAGACCATGAAATTTGAAATCAGAATGAATTTTGAATGAAATTTTGTTTGACTAGCCACGTGACCTTTTTGAAAGAAATAACCTTTTCTTAGGCTTTTGAATATATTTTGGGAGGATTGTTATCAATGTACTTTTCTATTAGTTCACTTGGGGAAAAATAAACTATTTCCCCTGAATTTAAGTTCCAAGATAAAATGTTAGCTCTTTGAATTTTTCTTTTAAACTGAAGTTCTAAAAGGAAATTGCAATCAATCTTTGAACTTTTCCCCTGAACTAAAGTTCCAAGAAGAGATTATTATTCTTTGAATTAACTAAATTGATTCTTTTGAATTGAAGTTCTCGTAGGAATTGCTTACCGTTCTTTTAATGGATATAGCAAACTCCACTAAATTTTCCTTTTGAACCAAAGCTCCAGAAGGGAATAATTTCCTTAACTCTTTTTTTTTTCAGTTTTTCTTTAACCTTTGTTTGCTTTATTGGACATTGGCCTTTTCATGACTTGGCTTGGTCTTGTGCCCTTGGATTTTGTTTGCCTTGTTGAGTACTGGCTTTCTCATGGCTTGGTGTGCTCATTTTCATTGGCTTTTATTTGCCTAGGATTTTCATCAACCTTCGTTTACCTTGTTGGGCATTGATTTTTTCTTGACGTAGGGAAAAAAATAACTCGTTCTGAAGGAATATTATTACAAAATTTTTTTTCCTTATTGGCCTAGGAAAGTTTTTCATGGTCATTAGCTTTAGGAGAAGTAAATTATTTTATGAAGGAATATTATTTTGGAACTTTTTCCTCCTTATGAGTGTAAGAAAAAAGTAAATTATTCTGGAAGAATATTATTAGGGAACTTTTCTTCCTTATTGGCATAGAGTATGTTTTCCTCTTAGTTGGCCTTCCTATTCTAGGGGAATATTATTTTGGAACTTTTTCTTTTTGTTGGCCTAAGGAAACTTTTCTCCTTTTCTTAGCCTCGTGAAAAATTAGTTAATACTAAAGAATATTGTTAGGGAACCTGTCCTTGTTAAGGTAAGGAAAATTAGTTTATTCCAGAAGAATATTAGTAGGAAACTTTTCCTTCTTGGCCAAGAGATTATTTTTTTCCTCTTTGTTGGCCTTTGGAATTATTTTCCTTCTTCTTGGCATAGGAAAGAGTGTCCATTTTGAAGGAATCTTATTAGGGAACTTTTCTTCCTCTTTGGCCTAGGGGAAGTTTTTCCTCTTTTAGCCTTGGGAAAATAAGTTATTTTAGAAGAATATTGTTTGAGAATCTTTTCTTGTTAGTGTAAGGAAAAGTGATATGTTCTGGAAGAATATAAGTAGGAAACTTTTTCCTTCTTGGCCTAGAAAAATTTTTCTTTTCCCTCTTTATTAGCCTAGGAAGAAGTGAGCTATTCTGAGTGAATATTATTATGGATTTTTTCCTCCTAGTTGGCTTAGGGGAAGTTTTTCCTCTTTCTTAGCCTAAGAAAAGTGAGTGATTTTAGAAGAATATTATTAGGGAATTTTTCCGCCTTCTTAAAACAGGGAAGAGTGATATTTTCTTGGCTTGGCTTGCTCTTATAGCCTTGGCTTTTATTTGCCTAAGTTTTCTCTTAGCCTTGATTTTTCCTTAGCATTTTTTTCCTTAACATTTATTTGCCTTGTTGAGCATTGGCCTTTTCTTGGCTTGGCTTGACTTGCTCTTGTGGCATTGACTTTTGTTTGCCTCGATTTTTTTGTAGCCTTTATTTTTCCTTAGCCTTTGTTTGCCTTATTGAAAAGTGATATTTTCTTAGCTTTGCTTGCTCTTGTGGTCTTGACTTTTGTTTGCCTCGGTTTTTCCTTTCCTTTATTTTTCCTTAACCTTTGTTTGCCTTGTTGAACATTAATCTTCCCTTGGCTTGGCATGCTCTTCTTGTCTTGGGTAAAGTGTTATATTATGGAGGATTGTTATTACAGAATTTTTCTTTCTTTTCAGCTTAAGAATTTTTTTTTCTCTTTGTTGGCCTAAGTAAAAGCGATTTAGTTTGGAGAAATGTTGTCCGGGAACCGTTCCTCTTTGTTAGTGTAGGAAAATTAAACTATTGTGGAAGAATATTATTAGGAAAATTTTCCTATCTATTGGCTTAAGGAAGTTTTTCTTATTTGTTAGCCTAGGAAAATTTTTTTGTCCTTATTAGTATATTTTAAAGTAAACGTTTTTGGAGGAATATGTTATAGGGAGTAAGGAAGAAGTAAATTATTTTACAAGGATATTGCTAGGGAGCTATTCCTCCTTATTAGCCAAGAGTGATTTTTTCTCTTTGTTGGCCCTGGGAATATTTTCCTTCTTTGCATTGGGAAAAGTGACTTATTTCGAAGGAATATTGTTACAGAACTTTTTCTCCTTACTGGTCTAGTATATGGAAGTTTTTCCTCCTGATTCGCATAAGGAAAAGTAACCTATTTTGAAAAAATATTATGAAACTTTTTCTTTTCCTTACTGATCTAGGGAAGTTTTCCTTTTTATTGACTTAAGAAAAAAATTCCTCCTTTTTGACATAAGAAAAGCAACCTATTCTGAACGAATATTATTACAGAAATTTTTTTTTCCTTACTAGCCTAGAGAAGTTTTTCTTTTTTAAGGACTTAGGAAATTTTTTCTTCTCCTTGACATAAGGAAAGACTGATTTCGGAGGAATATTATTACATAATTTTTTTTCCTTACTGATCTAGCTAAGTTTTTCCTTTTTACTGGTTAGGAAAATATTTTTTTCCTCCTTGACATAAGGAAAAATGACTTATTTTGAGAAAGTTTTATTAGAAATATTTTTTCCTTACTGGCCTAGTAAAGTTTTTCATCTTTATTAGTTAGAGAGATTTTCGACATAACTAGCAAGAGAAAAATGAGTTATTTCATAAGAATATTATTAGGGAACTTTTTCTCCTTCTTGGAGCAGAGAAAAGTGAATTATTCTTGAGGAATACTATTATAGAATGTTTTTTCCACATTGGCCTAGAGAAGTCTTTTCTCTTTGTTGGCATAGGAAAAAGTAAGCTATTCCGAGTGAATACTATTAGCAAACTTTTCTTGTTGTCCTAAAGAAGTTTTTCCTCTTTATTGGCCTCAGAAAAACATAAGCTATTCCAAGGGTATATTGTTAGGGAGCATTTTTTTATTAGGGTAAGGAAAAGTAATTTATTCTAAAAGAATATCAGTAGGAAACGTTTTCGTCTTAGCCTAGGAAAATTTTTCTTTTTCCTCTTTGTTGGTCTTGAGAATTTTTTCTCTTTCTTGGCATAGGAAAAAGTGCCTATTCTGAAGGAATATGATTACAGAACTTTTCTTCCTTCTTGATTTAAGGGAAGTTTTTCCTCTTTATTGGCCTTAGGAAAAACGAGCTATTTTGGAGGAATATTGTTTGAGAACCTTTCCTTTTTAGTGTAAAGAAAAGTGATCTATTTCGGAAGAATATTAGTAAGAAACTTTTCCTTTTTGGCCTAGAAAAGTTTTTCTTTTTCCTCTTTGTTGGCCTTGGGAAATATTGTTTTCTTCTTGGCATAGGAAAAATGCCTACTCTTGAAGAATAGTATTATGAAATGTTTTTCTCTTTGTTGGTCTATAAGAAATTTTTCCTTTTTCTTAGCCTCGTGAAAAACGAGCAATTCCAAGGGAATTGTTAGGGAACTTTTCCTTGTTAGGAAACTTTTCTTCCTTTTTGTGCTAGAGAAATTTTTTCTCTTTATAAGCTTAGGGAATTTTTTTTATTGGTATAAGGAAAACTGAGCTATTCCGAGGATGTTATTAGGGAACTTTTAGTTCTTATTGGCATAGGAAAATTGGACTATTCTAGAGGAATATTACTATGAAATTTTTCTTTTTTGTTGTCCTAAGGAAAAGTGAACTATTTTCCAAATGAATATTGTTTTAGAACTTTTCCTCCTCATTGGCCTAAGGAAGTTTTTCCTCCTTCATAACCTAAGAAAAATAAATTATTCTCCAAATGAATTGTTCTTTATTGTTGATCTAAGAAAGTTTTTCCTCCTTCTTGGCGTAAGGAAAAGTGAACTATTTTCCAAAGGAGTATTGTTTTGTAACTGTTCCTTCTCATTACCTTAAGGAAGTTTTTCCTCTTTATTGACATTGGGAATATTTTCCTCATTGACATTGGGAAAAGCAACCTATTCTAGAGAAATATTATTTATCTCTTTATTGGCCAAGGGAAGTATTTTTCCTCTTTGTTAGCCTAGGGAAAAGTGAGTTATTCCAGACGAATATTGTTAGTGAAACTTTTCCTCCTTATCAGTGTAAGAAAAAAGTGAACTATTCTGGAAGAGTACTATTAGAGAACTTTTCTTCCTAATTGTCCTACTCTTTATTAGCATTGAAATATTTTCCTCCTCATTGGGAAAATTGGCCTATTCTGGAGGAATATTATTACAGAAGTTTTTTTTCTTATTGGTCTGGGGTCAATTTTCCTTTTTGTTAGCCTAAGGAGAAGAGAACTATTTTATGAAGGAATATCATTGTGAAACTTTTCCTTTTCATTAGTGCAAGGAAAAAGTGAACTATCCCAGAAGAATACTATTAGGGAGATTTTCTTTCGGATTAGCCTAGAAAGGTTTTTACTTTTTATTGGCCTTGGAAATATTTTCCTCCTTGTCATTGGAAAAAATTACTTACTCTGGAGGAATATTATTACGGAACTTTTTTGTCCTTATTAGCCTATTGAATTTTTTTCTTTTTATTGGCCTAGAAAAATTTACATTCCTTGTTAACAATGTATCGTATAATCATGAGCGCTCATGAAACAATGATGAATATGAATTTTTGTGAGATACATAAATATGAATGTTTTATGCATGTGAATGCTCAATAGTGCAATGTATGGGTCTTTTGGTACCACAGAATAGTATTTACATTTGCAACCAATAACTCGAGTACATGAGTTGTATATTGTTAATTGGATCAATACTTTCAAGAGTGTAAATTATCGATAAAGTCATATTAGCTAAAATAGAGTGTTCCTCATCTACAAACCATCAATCTAAATAAGCATTTAGATTAGTTTGGAATGTGATTCCAATGGACTTTAGTTTTTTCTCTAGGGAGCGAATATCATAGCATCATTTGTTATGGAAGCCATTGGGAAATTCTTTATGGAGTTTCTTTAGGATCTTTTGAATTTTCTTCTCTAGGCATTATTGGAACCTCTGTTCCTCATCATTATCAATTCGCTATGTGCCTTTTTGAGTTTGTTCTATGTGGGTTCTAACCCTTTCTTTTAGTCAGCCAATTTGCCTTTTTGCTCCTTTTTAATTTTTCTAGGGCTGTTCATCATCACTATCATTTTTCCCGCACTTCTTTTAGTTGCTTGGGAAGAGTTGTATTAAAGCACTTACAAGCTCTTTTAGAATTATTGTATAGGATGATCTAAGTTTAAAAGGTCTTTTGCTTGATCTCTTTTATTGTTATGGGAAGGAGGAAACAAGAGTATAGTTAAGAGGATAGATAAATAAATAAAAGATGGGGAATTGGTAGTTTCCACTTCCTCTCAGAATCAGTATTTAACATTATGAAATTTACAAATAATTGAGGAGTAAATGCCAAAATGTAAAGGTTAAATGCATAAAGATAATCGTTAGTTGCATAACATATAAGAAAAATTAGAGTAATCCACGTTGGCGTAATACTTGAAATATAAGTGTGCAACCCAAGAGGGGGGTGAATTGAAAATTTAAAACTTATCCTAGCAAATCCACACAATAAACAATCTAATGCCTTAATAAAAATTGAAAGCAATAAGTTTAATAAAGGCACAATAATTAAAGAGTAAGGGAGAAGAGAAACAACGCACGGATTTTTACGTGGTTCGGCAATCCTCGCCTACGTCCACGCCTCCAAGCAATCTAAGCTTGAGGATTTCACTATCCAAGCCTTTCCGAGGCTTCAACCGATTACAATTGACTTCGAGGTGTCAATAAACCTTTACAACGAAGAAATTATCTCCCAATCTCTTCACTCAAGTGTCTCACACACTCAAATTCTTACAATTGAAATGAAGAAATGAAAGTTACAATGAAACTCACTCAATGAGTAGATATTCAAAGATGAAGAACAATGAATGATTCAATGTATGTAGTTTACAAGTTTGAAGGCTCAAGATATCTCGTGTGCTTTTTGTTTTTGCTTGTTGGAGAGCTTCAAAATGAGTTTGATTTGAGTTCTTATAGTTTGAGCTCAAAAATTAGCCGTTACTCACATTCCAGGCGTATCCGGTTTGCCGTTTATGGAATCCGATAAGCCGGATTTATGTTACCGTTAAGGCAAAAATTTGAATTTTGCCTATCCGGCTTGCCGGTTACGGAATCCGTTAAGCCGTTTTCGTTCTGGACGCTTACTGCCCATATCTGGATTTTCAATTTTCAGAATCCGGATAGCCGCTTGTTGCAGTAACCTGCAACAGTGAAATGTTTCTCAAATTTTTAGTTTGACCCCAAAACTTTATAAAACTATAGTATGGCCCAAAACGTTATGAAACTTTGCAAATAAGTCCAATTTCAGAATTTCTAAGTAATGCTTCGTTAATCCGAAAACTTTCTGAAATTATGATTTTACCCAAACTTTATGAAATTATAGAATGACCCAAAAACATTTAAATAGTTTCAAATAGGTCAAAATCCAAAATTTAAAACACTATCAAAGATTTTGAAATTATTTTCATTTTAGTCCAAAATGCTTTAATTCCATAACATCATTTTCTTATTATAAAAGCACAATTCATAAATCTTTACTTAATAAATACATGTGGTTTGTTATCATCAAAATCAATATTTATAGCCATATAGCTAACAATCTTCCCCTTTTTGATGATGACAAAACACATTAAAAACTTTAATCTTGTTATGAAAAAGCTCCCCCTTAATCAATGCAAGTTAAAAAAAATGATTTGAAAATTGTTTAACAAAAACTCCCCATGCATACATGCTCCCCCTAGATAGATGCATATTTTCATAACACATATTAAATCATTCTCCCCCTTCATCATCAAAAAGAATAAAGGCTCCCCCGATCAATCATCAAAATCGCAACATAAGCACATTAGTAAAAAAAAAATATCCATAAGCATAAGAAAATCCATATAATCCATAATGATCAATCAAAACAAATCCATAACATCCAACATAAATAGTCACAACAAATCCATATCATCCAAAACAAATGCATAAACCGAAAAGCATAATAACCATCCATAGAGTCGAAAATAAAAGAACACACAATGCAGTAAATGAAATGTAGGTGTGTCCAAGTACAAGCATAAGATACTACTCAGGTGGTGAGGATGGAGGTGAAGGAGGTGGAAACGGATATGGAATGCCGAAGTGCTCAAAGAGGAGGCGCTGTCCATAAATGAGCTGCTGCTGCAGCTGCCGCTGCTGCTGTTGCTCCTACTAAAGCTCAGTCTGCCGCACCGAAAGTGTCTGCACCTCATCCATAAGCTGCTGAAGAGTAACATCTCCAGAGATAGGAGGCCGTGGAGGTGATGAAACGGATGCAGATGCACTAGGAGCCGAAGCAATCGTAGAAGAAACTCGGCGTCTACGCTGCCTTCGAAAAGAGAGTGAGAATACTGGAAGCTGATTAGCTGGAATCACAGCATTAAGTGGCCGATCATCACTTGGGGCTAGAAAGGTAAACTTGTTATCGTTGTATTTGACCCAAGTGCCATCCTTCCACTCAAAGCCTAATCCAACAATAACCTCATCCCCAATACCCTTGGACGGCCTACAAGATGGTTCTAGAATTGGCACTTCAAAGAATTTAAGAATTCGAGTAATGAAGTGACCATAAGGAAGAGAGCGGGTAATCAAGGCAGGAATGCTCAACATGGTGCGGATGATTGAATAGCCCAAGTCAACCGGGCGACCTCTAAGAATACAGTCAATCATGGCCACATCCATGTGAGAAACCTCATCCAAATGTCCTGATCTAGGAAGTACAATAGACTGGATTATACGAAGCAAAAAATGAATTTGAAGACAAAGACACTAAGTACGGAAATGAATGGTACAGTCTTCAACAGAAAGATCACTACGCCGACAAATACTACGAACGGCGTCAACATGAACATAGTCATCAATATCAGGAGGTTTCCTAAGAGAAAAAATGTCCAGGCCATCATCGGAAGATCCTAGGATGGAGTTCAACTCCAAATCATCAAATTCAATCAAAACTCCTCCAACTGTGGTGATTACTCGATTTTCTTTCTCCGTGAAACAATCCATATTTGAGTAAAATACTTTCACCAAGTCGGGATACACATTCTCCTCAATCAACAATGCATCAATCCAACCAACATCTCCCAACAATTGAAATAGATTTCTATGACTAATCTGGAGAGTATGCAAAACATCCGGTAAAATAAAGAAAGTGTTGAGTACCTTACGAGTCCGAAAGTTTTGTTGGAACATTTTGATCAAGTGTTGCTTGTTCTGAAAATGAATGGACTCAAAGGTGGATTGACTGGAGGTGCCCCTTGCTTCCCGTGGCCGTGTGGATGGTTGAACCGATTCTTTGCCTTTTCTTCGAACCAGCCGAGAGCTTGACATTTAGATTTGGTTGATTTTGAGTTAAAAAGGATAAGGAGAATGATGATGATGAAGATTGAGAGTGATTTCGAGAAGAAAATTGGATCAAAAACGGCTTGAGAGAGAGAAATCCAGAGAGAGAAAAAAAATGGCTCAAAACCTAGGTTGAAAATGGGATCTAAAGATTTAGATGTTCAAAATGAATTCCAAGGATGGTTTTGAGTTCTTAATGAGATGGGGAATGATTTTTGAGATTT
Organism: Citrus sinensis; assembly: GCF_022201045.2. NCBI lineage: Eukaryota > Viridiplantae > Streptophyta > Magnoliopsida > Sapindales > Rutaceae > Citrus > Citrus sinensis. The sequence continues at coordinate 14,097,700 of NC_068557.1, read as the reverse complement.
AATTTGATGTGAAAAGGATAGAAAATGAAGGATCTTGGCGTGAAAAAGAGAGAGAATGAGAACGGTTTTTAGAGAGATGAAGAACCGGTTTTCCGAATGCATGAGGAAGAGGATGAACAACTTAAAAGGGTCATGAATCCGGCTTGTCGGATTTCCTAACCGACAAGCCGGTTAGCGGGCAAAATTGGAGAAAGCCGAAACCGGCTTTCCGAATTTGAAATCCGGTAAACCGGATATGGACCCGAGAGCAGCAAGAGGCGATTCGGCTTGCCGGTGTCCTTAACCGGCTGGCCGGTTTCAAGAGCCTCCAAAAATCCAGTTTTCCGGATTGTCTTGATCCAGAATCCGGTTTTGTTCCAGCAAGCATGCACGTGAATTCGACTTTCCGGTTTTGCTAACCGGTAGACCGGTTGTGAGGCAGAGAGTTGGCTTCCAAATTCGATTTTCCGTATTGAAGATCCGGTAGACCGGTTGTGAGGCAAAGATGAAGCTTAGCAAATCCGGTTGTCCGAATGTTGTCCCTAGAGCAACCAAAGCTAATCCGGTTTTCCAGATTGAGAATCCGGTTATCCGGAATTTGTCCTGAGAGAGATCAATAAAAAAATGTTTTTCCGGATGAATGGAAATGGAATATTTGCTAGCTCTTATACTTGTACTACACACACCATTTCATTCCGGCCTTAAAAATTGATTAATTTTAAATCATTTTGAGACTTAAAATTTTTCAATAAGCCATTTAATGCATGAAACACAAAATCATAAAATCATAAATTTACAAGCATATCAAGTTATCTAATTCATAAAGCATAAATCCATATGATAACAAACACATCAAGCCATGTAGTAAAACATGAATTAAGATTCAACATTCATCATTCCAAGCTCATGTCTTATCTTTATAAAATGCTCTTCGCTAAGAGGTTTTGTAAAGATATCTGCAAGTTGATTTTCAGTGGAAACAAATTTAATTACCACATCTCCTTTTTGAACATGATCTCTAAGGAAATTATGTCTAATTTCTATATGCTTAGTCCTAGAATGTTGAATAGGATTCTTAGAGAGATTTATAGCACTAGTATTGTCACATAAGATAGGAATTTGATCAAGCTTAATACCATAGTCTCTAAGAGTTTGTTTCATCCATAAAATTTGTGCACAGCAACTATCTGCGGCAATATATTCTGCCTCGGTGGTTGAAAGCGCAACCGAGTTTTGTTTCTTACTAAACCAAGAGACAAGAGAATAGCCTAGGAAGTGACATGTTCCGCTAGTACTTTTTCTATCAACCTTATACCCAGCAAAATCGGCATCCGAATAACAAGTTAAATTAATATGAGTTCCTCTAGGATACCAAAGGCCAAGATTAGTAGTGCCAATTAAATATTGAAAAATGCGTTTGACAGCAAGCATGTGAGACTCTTTAGGACAAGATTGAAATCTAGCACACAAGCAAACACTAAACATAATATCAGGCTTACTAGCAGTCAAGTAGAGTAAGGATCCGATCATACCTCGATATGTCTTGATATCAACTTCCTTACCTTTCTCATCTTTGTCCAGCTTGATGGTAGTACTCATAGGAGTGCTTTTTGCCGTTCCATTATCATAGCCAAATCTTTTGAGTAGATCTTTCACGTACTTGGCTTGGTTTATGAAAATTCCTTCCTCGTTTTGTTTGATTTGAAGTCCAAGGAAGTACTTCAACTCTCCCATCATACTCATCTCAAATTCTTGGCTCATACATGATGAAAAATCTTTACACAACAACTCATTAGTAGAACCAAAAATAATGTCATCAACATAAATTTGAACAATAAGTATGCCTTGGTTCTTATGCTTAACAAAAAGAGTTGTGTCCGCTTTTCCCATTGAAAAATTGTTATCTAAGAAGAAATTTTTAAGCCTATCATACCAAGCTCTAGGTGCTTGTTTTAAACCATACAAAGCCTTGGATAACTTATACACATGATCTGGAAATTTTTCATTTTCAAAATCAGGAGGTTGTTTCACATAGACTTCCTCCATAATATATCCATTTAAGAAAGCACTCTTGACATCCATTTGATATAAAATAAAATCCTTATGACATGCATATGCTAACAACATCGTAATGGATTCTAACCTTGCTACAGGTGCAAAAGTTTCATCAAAATCAATTCCTTCTTCTTGGTTGTAACCTTGAGCCACTAATCTAGCTTTATTTCTTACAACCACCCCGGATTCATCCATTTTGTTTCTAAATACCCATTTAGTACCTATAATGGATTGATGTTCCAGATTAGGAACTAACTCCTACACATTGTTTCTCTCAAATTGATTCAACTCCTCTTGCATTGCCATAATCCAAGATTCATCGTTTTCCGCATCCGCAAAGGATTTTGGTTCAATTTGAGAAATAAATGCAGCATGCTCACATGTGTTTCTAAGGGATGACCTAGTGGTAACACCTCGTGAGGGATCTCCTAAAATTACATCCTTAGGGTGAGAGGATACATACCTCCACTCCTTGGGGAGTGTTTGTAAAGTACCTTCATTTTGCTCTGCATTTGTTTCTTCATGATGTTCCTCTTGAATTCCACGTGGCGCATCTTCTTGGTTGTCATTCGATGCTTCTTCTTGTTGTTCTTCTTCTGCATTATCATCAACAACAACTTTCTCCATAGAGGAGGGGTTAGACGCATCAAATATAACATGCATAGATTCTTCCACAACTAAAGTTCTTTTATTATAAACTCTATAAGCTTTACTTGAATTTGAATAACCAAGAAAAATGCCAACATCAAATTTTGGATCAAATTTACCAAGATTATCTTTTGTGTTCAAAACAAAACATTTGCATCCAAAAACTTTAAAATAACCAATGTTGGGTTTTCTATCTTTCCAAAGCTCATATGGAGTTTTATTAAGATTAGGTCTAATCAACACCCAATTTAAAACATAACAAGCGGTGTTGACGGCTTCGGCACAAAAATACTTAGGCAAAGAGTTTTCATTCAACATTGTCCTAGCCATTTCTTGAATAGACCTATTCTTTCTCTCTACTACTCCATTTTGTTGTGGAGTCCTAGGTGATGAAAATTGATATTCAATGCCAAAATCATTACAAAAATTTTCAAATGCATTATTTTCAAATTCTCCACCATGATCACTTCTAATACAAGAAATAGAATAACCTTTTTCATTTTGAACCTTTTTATAGAAAAATTGGAATGCATCAATGGCATCATCCTTATTAGCCAAGAACAATACCCATGTGTATCTAGAATAATCATCCATAATTACAAATGCATAAAATTTGCCACTTAAACTAGCATATCTAGAAGGTCCAAATAAATATATATGAAGTAATTGAAGTGGTTTTGAAGTGGAGACATGATTCTTGCTTTTAAAGGAAGTTTTGATTTGTTTTCCAAATTGGCATGCTTCATAAGTTCTATCTTTTTGAAAATTAATTTTTGGAAGACCTTTTACTAAATCATTTTTCACGATTTTTGAAATCAAATCCATGCTTGCATGACCTAATCTTCTATGCCACAACCAACCATCATCATGCAATGCGGAGAGACATTTCTCATTTGTTGATGCACAATCTATATTAATGGTATAGACATTAACACATCTATTTCCTACAAACAAGATTTTCCCATTACATGCATTCTCAATAACACACTTTGATTCATAAAAAATAACTCTATATCCTTTATCACATAATTGACTAATACTAAGCAAATTGTGTTTCAAGTTTTCAACCAAACACACATTTTCAACCAAACACACATTACCGACATTTCCAATCCCAATGATTTTTCCTTTTGAATTATCCCCAAACGAAACATCTCCACCATTTTCGATCTTGGTAAAGCTTGAAAACCAAGAATAATTCTCTGTCATGTGTCTTGAACAACCGCTGTCCAAGTACCACTTATTCTTCTTCTTCTTTGAGCCCTGTAGAAAAAATCTCAAGTTTTAGGTACCCAAACCTTTTTGGGTCCTTGAGAGTTAGCAATGGTTCCTTTCGGAACCCAAACACATTTCATACCATAATATGCATTTCTCTTCACTGCACATCTATTTTTCATATGTCCATCTTGATTGCAATAATGACATACAATTTTATTATTAATAGATGTATTCTTCATAAAATAACTCTTGTAAAATTTTTGTTTCAAATTCGGTTTATAACCTATGCCACTTTTGTCAAATACACATTTTTGTGAGTTTAGCAAATTGTCCAACATCTTTTGTCCATTTGTGAATTTTAGCACAATTTCATTTAGTTCATTGCTCTTCTTTCTAAGCATTTCATTCTCATTTTTCAAGTCATTCATTTGTGACTCTAAGTGCTCATGTGAGGTGCTAGAATTCTCAAATAATGCAATACTATCACGCAATGTTTTATTTTCTAATTCTAGGCATGTAATCTTTGCACTAAATGAATTATTTTCATGCTTAAGCTCTATTATCTTCTTTTTAAGACATATATTCTTTTTACCAATCTTCACTAGCTCATCATGCAAATCCTTAAAAGCATCATGCAATTCATCATATGTAGGAAGAACACTTACCTCATCAAGTTCATCACATGATTCTTCCTCAATAGCCATGAGAGCTAAGTTTGTCATTTCTTGTTACTCATCATCGTCACTTGTTTCCTCATCACTATTATCCCATGTGGCCACCATAGTCTTCTTCTTGAATTTGTTGAGAAGGGGACATTCCGGTCGTATGTGTCCGGGCTTCTTGCATTAATAACAAGTGATTGGCTCCTTCTTCTCCTTCTTATTCTTGTAGCCTCTGAACTTTCTCTGCTCATTGTTCTTTTTGTAAAATTTTCTGAATCTGCTAGCCAACATAGCCAGCTCCTCATCATCCATTTCGTTTTCCTCATCACTCTCATGTTTTGAAGCCTTGAGAGCAATGTTTTTCTTCTTTTCCTCATGCCCTTTTTTAGCTGCCAAATCTTCTTCATATGAAATAAGAGAGCCAATTAAATCATCAATAGGTAATATATTTAAATCCTTGGCTTCCTCAATGGCAGTCCTTTTTTGTCTCCATTCCTTAGGTAGTGACCTAATGATTTTCTTGACTTTTTCGCTATTTGAAAAAGTCTTTCCTAGGGCTCCTAGAGTGTTCACTATGTCCGTGAATCTAGTATACATAGAGTACACATTTTCATTTTGTTCCATTTAGAACAGTTCGTATTGTCGAGTGTACCTACTTATTTTAGATTCTTTCACTTAGTTCGTGCCTTCATAGACAACCTCAAGTTTGTGCCAAATCTCATTAGCACTTTCGCAACTAGACACTCTATAAAACTCTTTCTTATCTAAAGCACAAAACAAGGCATTCATGGCCTTGGAATTTAGAGAAGTTTTTCTCTTTTTGAAATCATTCCAATCCCGTGAAGGTTTTGGAATATCTTCTCCTACTCATTTTTAGTCAAAGGCATGAAAGGACCATCATTAACGATTTCCCAAATCTCATAATCTAAGGCTTGCAAGTAAATTCTCATCCTAGTTTTCCAATATGGGTAATCGTTTCCATCAAAGTAAGGTGGTCTAGTGGTGGACTGCCCTTCTCTAAATGTGGAATCATTTTGAGTTGCCATTGATCTTTATCTCTAGATGGTTAAATCTAAATAAGAGCACCTTGCTCTGATACCAAATGAAATATAAGTGTGCAACCCAAGAGGGGGGGTGAATTGGAAATTTAAAAATTATCCTAGCAAATCCACACAACAAACAATCTAATGCCTTAATAAAAATTGAAAGCAATAAGTTTAATAAAGGCACAATAATTAAAGAGTAAGGGAGAAGAGAAACAAACACACAGATTTTTACGTGGTTCAGCAATCCCCACCTACGTCCACGCCTCCAAGCAATCCAAGCTTGAGGATTTCACTATCCAAGCCTTTCCGAGGCTTCAACAGATTACAATTGACTTCGAGGTGTCAATAAACCTTTATAACGAAGAAATTATCTCCCAATCTCTTCACTCAAGTGTCTCACACACTCAAATTCTTACAATTGAAATGAAGAAATGAAAGTTATAATGAAACTCATTCAATGAGTAGATATTCAAAGATGAAGAACAATGAATGATTCAATGTATGTAGTTTGCAAGTTTGAAGGCTCAAGATATCTCGTGTGCTTTTTGTTTTTGCTTGTTGGAGAGCTTCAAAATGAGTTGGATTTGAGTTCTTATAGTTTGAGCTCAAAAACTAGTCGTTACTCACATTCCAGGCGTATTTGATTTGCCGTTTATGGAATCCGGTAAGCCGGATTTATGTTACCGTTAAGGCAAAAATTTGAATTTTGCCTATCCGGCTTGCCGGTTACGGAATCCGCTAAGCCGTTTTCGTTTTGGACGTTTACTGCCCGTATCCGAATTTCTAATTTTCAGAATCCAGATAGCCGCTTGCTACAGTAACCTGCTACAGTGAAATGTTCTCAAATTTTCAGTTTGACCCAAAAACTTTATAAAACTGTAGTATGGCACAAAACGTTATGAAACTTTGCAAATAAGTCCAATTTCAGAATTTCTAAGTAATGCTTCGTTAATCACAAAACTTTCTGAAATTATGATTTCGCCCAAACTTTTTGAAATTATAGAATGATCCAAAAATATTTAAATAGTTTCAAATAGGTCCAAATCTGAAATTTAAAAATTATCAAAGATTTTGAAATTACTTTCATTTTAGTCCAAAATGCTTTAATTCCATAACATCATTTTCTTATTATAAAAGCACAATTCATAAATCTTTATTTAATAAATACATGTGGTTTGTTATCATCAAAATCAATATTTATAGCCATATAGGCTAACAATAACCGTCTATTTATTCCCTATTAAAAGGTGAACATTTGGGCTTTTGGTAGCCTTACACGTGGGTAAGTTAAGTAAAGTTAGGAATAACATAAGAAACTTGAAAATAAAATGTGTTAGTATGTTAACTACGAAATCATAATTGTTAGATTATAACATAGAGTTATGTTAATCCACATCGGCTTAATGCCCTTCATACATTCCTCGAATAAGGTGAATGGTTGGGTTTTCCTCGACCTCACTCATGAAAAAATAAAGAAGTACCACATAATAAATCAAGTGGCAGGAGCATAAATACGCCAGCAAAGCTATGAATTAGCATAATTAAACAAAATGAACATGAAATAAAATAAAATATAAATACGTCTTGGGTTTAGTTTTAGAGACTATTTTGACCCTTTTTGACCATCTTGGCTTTCTACTATTTGGTCAAAATTTTATGTTGATTAAATGGGTTTTACATTTTCTTCACTATTTATTTTCAACTTTCTTGGAGGAGAGACCTCCATTTTTTAGCTTGTAATTTTGGCTTTATTGCTTTTTTTAATTATGTTTGAGGTTTAGGTCTCACACATAAACAAATTTTTAATGAGTATATGTGAGTATTCACGTCTTTTTTTAACTATACACAACCAAATCAAGTTTCAAAAGATGATGGTGGAGTATTGGTTTTGTGGGTTTTAGTGAGATAAGAAGAATTTTTAGTCCTTATAGACGACGCTAATGAAGGTGCTAAATTTTTACGTTCACATATATTTGTAGCATGTAGAGAACTTGTCATAATTGCTAGCCTCGATTCCGGTGGGGTGAGTTCCTGAAAAGGCACTCCGACGCACAAGTTAGTGTTTAATCAAGATTAAAGAAAGAAAAAATATAGGGAAATTGAGTTTTCTCTCTCTAGGATGAACAATATTCATGAAGGCCAAAGACCCTTTTCTTATATAAATGATCTCTATATATAAACAGTAGGTGACAGGGATTTAGGGTTTTTCCTTGAACTCTCATCCTAATGACACATGTCACCCATCCTTATTGTGCACTGAAGGTCAATTTGATAGTAGGGAATTATTTCATACCTGCGTGCTTCCTTACTCTTATGACTTTATGCGTGGTTGCCTTAAACTATGGAATTTGAAATCGAAATGAGTTTTCCTCCTCTTGTCATTTTCATAAGTTTTTAGGGAATTTTGTCTCGGGTGTTATTCCCTTAGAATATATTGGATATTATTTTCCCCCGAAATAATTCCTTTCTATTTAGTAGAGTGGACATTTGACATAATGTGGTGCCTTTGGAATATGGCACCTACAAATTCGAAAGACAGGATTACATGTCCATGTGTCACTCAGCATGGCTGAATGAATACTGAATATTTAGATTTAAATAAAACTTAAGATACTCTTCATTAGATCACTTATTTGAATGGCTTATATTAGTTTTTTTTTTCTCTTCTCGCTCAAAGTACAAGCAAAACCAATGAGATCAATAATCAGGCAAAATAATTAAAGAAAAGCAAATGTATATGAATGATGCAAAAAATAAACAATCATGGTGATTGACAAATCTGACAGTTGATTCTTCCACACTCCCTCTTAATGTCATCATATGATTGACAAATTATAATATAAGAAAATCAAATTCAATAAAATGACCCACAACATGTTCTACATAATTACTTATACTGTCATAAAAAATTACTAACTCAACAAATAGCTACTAGCTATAAAGAACAATTTTTTCAATTTTCCTAGCTAAAGACTAGACTACTCTAATACCCAACATATTTTACTTTTGTAAATATAATTAGTTACAACATTAAATTTATATTTTCAATCAGTCATCAGCAACAAAAATTTCACTTTCATTAATCATAAAAAGTACTTAAGTTGATAGTGCTAGATTTGTACCTTCACACATATTTTTAGCTTGTAAATAACTTGTCACGATCGTTGGCCTCGATTCTAGTAGGGTGAGTACCTGAATAAGTCACTCTGACGCTCAAGTTAGTTTTTAATCAAGATTAAAGCAAGAAAAAAAATGTAGAAAATGAGTTTTCTCTCTCTAGAATGAACAATGTTCATTGAGGCCAAAAGACCTCTTTCTCATAGAAGTGGTCCCTATTTATAGTGGTCGGTGACATGGTTTAAGGTTTTTCCTTAAGCTCTCTTCCTAATGACACATGTCACCCATCATTATTTTACACGAGGAGTCAAATTTAAGTGTACGAAAGTATTCCTACCTATATGTTTCGTTACTCTTATGACTTTGGACATGGTTTCCTTACACTATGGAATTTGGAATCCGAATGAGTTTTTCCCTTTTGTCATTTTCCTCCCCCTTGACAGAAAAATGACTTATTCTGGAGAAGTATTATTACGAAACTTTGTCTCTTTACTGGCCTAAAAAGTTTTTCTTTTTTATTAGTCTAAGAAAATTTTTCCTTCTCCTTGACATAAGGAAAAGTGACTTATTTTGGAGGAATATTATTACGAAATTTTTCTCCTTACTGGCCTAGCAAAGTTTTTCCTCTTCATTATCCTAGGGAAAAGTGAACTATTTTCTGAATAAATATCTTTGAAATGTTTCCTCTTTGTGTCCTTGGGAATGTTTTCCTCCTTTGCATTAGGAAAAGTTACTTATTTCGGATGAATAGTATTATGAAACTTTTTCTCCTTATTGGTCTAGGGAAATTTTCCCTTTTTATTGGCCTCGAGAAAAATAAGTTATTCCAAGTGAATTGTTTGGGAACTTTTCCTTATTAGTGTAAGGAAAAGTTATCTATTTTGGAAGAATATTATTGGAAACTTTTCTTCCTTCTTGGCCTAAGAAAGTTTTTCTTTTTCTATTAGGGAAACTTTTCCTCCTTCTTGGCATAAGAAAAATTGCCTATTCAAAAGGAATATTATAACGAAACTTTTCTTCCTTCGTGGCCTAAGGGAAGTTTTCCAAAAACTTCCCTCTTTGTTGACTTAGGGAAGTTGTCCCTTGTTATTAGTTAGGGATGTTTTTCCTCTTCCTTGGCCTAAGGAAAAGTAAATCATTCTCCGAAGACATTGTTCCTTTTCATTGGCCTAGGGAAGTTTTCCTTCTTCTTGGCCTAAGGAAAAATGTTTACTCTAAAGGAATATGATTATTGAACTTTTTTTCCATCTTAACCTAAGGGAAGTTTTTCCTCTTTGTTGGCCTAAGGAAAAGTGAACTATTTTCCGAAGACATATTGTTACGAAACCTTTTCTCCTCATTGGACTAACTGTCACCCCTTGTTCCCTCGTTGTGCCGTATGGCCTTAGGCGCCAAATCTCACTCTCTCAGCCGTAAGTCAACCTTGCACATTCAAAACTGTTACTAGATTTGAAAGTCAAAATGAGTACTGATGCAAACTCGCTCAAGATAAGAGGAAAGAACTTTTATTGCTCAGGGAAAGCTTACAATACTTGTGTGTTGGATTTTACGTGTTGCTTATAGAGTGTTGAGCCAAATGAGGCCCCTTCTATATAGAAAGTACAAGTGTCTATAGTTGTCACAACTACCACCTAAACACATTAATTACAAGAAAATATCTTCAAGCACTACATGAGCCTCTATTTCTCTAGAGTCTTTTCTGGCCATGGCTTGCTAGGCCACTTGAGCCATGACATTCTCCCCCACCTAATTCAAAGACGTCTACGTTGACTCGCTGTGGAAGTCCTTGATCTTGTCATGGAATTGCAACAAATCATTTGCAAGCTCCCAACTTGCTTCGCTCTCAGGTTGCTGCGCTCTCAGGTAGACCCTTCCACTTGATAAAGTACTCTTGGCATGGCCAAAAACTCTTTCCAAAATGATCTTCACTTCTTTATCGTAGACCCTTGTGTTGACGAGTAGAGGTCACTTGGGTTTTCCCCACATTGGACATTTTGTGTCCCCATGATATGGCTTCAAACAACTAACATGGAAGACCGGGTGAAGTTTAAGCTAAGAGGTCAACTCTAGCTTATATGACATGTTGCCAACCCTCTTAATGATATGAAATGGCCCCTTGTATTTCCAGACAAGGCCTTTGTGTAACGAATAGGCAAACTTGTGTTGGGACGGTAGAATCTTAACTAGCACCAAGTCTCCTATATTGAACTCCACATGGCTATTCTTGATGTCCCTCCATTTCTTCATCCGCTTGAGGGCATCAAAGGCTTGTTGGCTCCTCTCCATCCATTCTCACTTGGTTGTCTTCTTAAGCAAGTCGGTGAGTAGTGCGGCAATGGCTGAATAACCTTTGATGAACCTCCTATAGTAGTTTGCAAGGCATAGGAAAGAGCGCAACTCTGTGACCTTCGTGGGCTGCTTTTATTCGGCAATGGCCTAGACCTAGGCCTTGTCCATGAGCAACGTCCCATCTCTGATCTTGTGGCTAAGAAAATCAACTTCCAGCTTAGCGAACAAGCACTTGCCCCGCTTCGCATAGAGCTCATTCTCCCGCAACACCCTAAACATAATTCGCAAGTGCTCGGCATGCTCCTCCAATGTGCTGCTATAGACCACAATGTCACCGAGATACACCACCACAAACTAATCAAGGTGTGATTGGAATATATGGTTCATGAGCTTGCAAAATATGGTCGGAGCGTTGGTGAGGGCAAAAGGCATGACCTTGAACTCATACGCACCATATCTAGTCATACAAGTGGTCTTTGGCTCATCTCCCTCCGCAATCCGTACTTGGTAATATCCTGACCTAAGGTCAAGCTTGGAAAAGTACTTGGCCCATCCAAGTTGGTCAAACAAATTTGCAATCAATAGGATGGAATATTTATTCTTTATAGTCACCTTGTTGAGGGCCCAGTAGTCGATGCACAATCAAAGTGAGCCATCATGCTTCCGTTGGGACAACACCAATGCCCCATATGGTGCTTTTAAGGGCTGGATATATTCTGCGTCCAGCAACTCCTTAATTTGCCTCCGCAACTTCTATAGCTCTAGTAGAGACATGCGGTAGGGTGCTCTCGTAGGCGACTTGGCACCTAACTCTAGCTCTATCTTGTGGTCCACCTCCCGTTATGGCAGTAATTGTTTTGGCAACTCGAGTGGCATCACGTCCTTATACTCCTTAAGGATTTGGGCTACCATTTCAATATGGGCTCTGTGCCTATATCATCCTTCATACCTCTGACCTCATGAATGGTGACAAGAAAAGTCTCCTCATGCCGCTTGCAACCCTTGCTAATTTGCACCACAAAAAGTTGGCCTGGTGGTGTGGCCTTACTCATGGTCGGGACCAAGCATGGGGCTCCCTCCAAGATGCACAACGCGTTGTACCTCGGAAGTGGCACCACATTAAACTATCTCAAAAATTCTATTCCCAAAAAAAGACTAAAGTCATCAAGGGTACGAAGAAGAAATTGGCCTTACTTTGCCATGGGCCTCGATGTAGCTCCACATCTAGCGCCACTTCATTAAGTGGTTTGGCCTCTGAATTCACCATTTTGATCCTGCCATCAATTTTCTCGACTATAAGACCAAGCCGCTTAGCCTTATCTTCCTTGATGAAGTTGTGAGACGCTATTGGGTGATTTCTATTGCTATAGGTGTCAATGCGCAAGTGTACACAACAAGTAATATACTGATGAATATTCTCAGTCTCCATAGGGATTGATGTTATTAGATTTGCTACAACAATCTTAACATGCAGTTTTATCCTAAATTAAAATACGACAATTTATTAAACTAATGAACTAATTAAAATAAAAATGCAATAAATAAAATGCAATAAGGAAAATTCTCACATCAAACACAATGATATAATCAATAGGAAGGAAGTAGTTGAGTGATTAAACTCACTTAATGATATTAATTATTTTTCTAATTAAGATCTTATTGCTACAACATCTACTGCAACACTGGATAGAATCCCTCATGCATCCTCAGTTGTCGCTTGTTGGATATCTTATATCCAGTGCAACCTAATAGTGATCAATTGTTACGCTAACATTAGATATAAAATTAAACGTTCTAGGTTCCATTTGCCCTACAAGGTGAATCCCTATGTCTAGTTCTTTACTAATTTTAAATCAAGTATGACTCTATTCAAATCGAGATTAACTCAACTTGGGAAACCCAATCTAAAACCATGTATGATCTTAATTTGTTCCACTAAATCAGACTTTTTTTAGGCAATTTCTTAGCTATCCACTAAATGGGTGGTTAGCCAAAATAGGGAATTGCAATGAGTAAAATTAAGACGAAATGCTTTAGCGAACACAAAACAACACACACATATTAGTTAAATAACCATTAAGCTTGTTTATCACTCAACCAAAATAAAGTTTAGTTCATGATTTATGATAGAACAGCAAATAAAATCGTTTTAACCATCAAGTACATTCCCATAAATAAATAAAAACTAGAAAATAAGAAAAAGAATTAAGTTCTGCTTAGTCTTGGTGATTTCGCTTCTATTTTCTCCTTGAATTCTCAGTTTCAGCCCTCAAATCTCTCTTATTCTCTGTTTTCTTTTTGTTTTTCTCTATTATTTTCATTGAGTGACGGCTCCCACTTTTTTCTTTTTATGCGTGTGATTAGTATTAAAAATTGTTTGATTATCAAGCGATAAAAATATTATTTTGCGCTTATATTATAATTTGTATTTGTGTTAATGCAATATATTAAGAATTATTAATTATGTCTTCACTATATTTAATTTTGTGTATTTTTGTGTGTTATTTAGGTAAAATATTAAATTCGTATAATTCGAGGCTCCAAACAGATAAACAGATTACAAATTTGGATTCCGGAGCTCTGAAAACCTTAAGGTGAGTCAAAATCAGCTTAAAATTGAGGTTGGCAAAAGAGTTGACTTTTTCTGTTGATGGAGCACTGATTGGATGATAAAATGAGCCTACAATAGATATGAGTGCATTGGATAGCTGGCAATTTTCACTAAATCTCAACCGTTCATAATTCAATGGCCACGATCGTGCCACGTGGCAATTGTTGGTGAAGTAAGTTGTAAGATCTGAATCTTTGTATTCGGGTCGACCCGATCTACCCATTAACCCGCCAAATCTCAACCATTCTTTGACCAAATTGGATGCTTCACAAGATGCCACATGTAATGTTGACTTTTGAAGTTTGACCAACCATTGGATCTTTATCTAATGGCAGTGAGGAGCGCATGCATAAAGCTTATGATGGGACGCAAAACACTAAATTATGAATTTATTTTTCTATAAATAAATCCTCATTTTTATGTTTTTTTATCATCTCTCTACATCTCTATTCTTCTCAATTTCTCTCAATCTACCTGTAATCTTGTTTTTCAGATAGATGTTTAAGATTTTTCTTAATTGTTTTTATAAATAATTTAATTTATTTTCAATTTTAGTTGTTTTTATTCATTTTAATTATGAGTAATTTAATTTTAATAATTACTTTTATTTCAATTACGCTTAACTAAATAATAATAGTTAGGGTAAGGTGAAACTCTTAGAAAATAAATATGATTTAATCAAATTCGATTTTTAATTTTATAAATTAAATTATTTTCTATTTAATTTTATACATATTTCATATTTTGAAATTTTGAATTATTGTATACAAACAAGGGAGTTTAGCACAATAAATTCTTAATATCTTAATATAAGGTATGGTAAAATGGAGACAAATTAAATTTTGGCACAATAAATACTTAATCCATGATAAAATTAATGGGAAAATAATAATAATTTATATAATTAATCTTTTGAGCAATAAATCTAAAAAAATGGCAAAAAAATTTATTAAATTTTATTTACTACTAATAGTGGATCCATAACCCTAACTAATTCAATTTCATAGTTCATTTAAATTAAGTTGTATAAGTTTTATTTCCATTTTTAGATAAAGTAAAATAAACAAAGTAAATATTTTATCTGTGGATCGACCTCGGACTCACCGAGCCATAATCTTATACTTGGGAGTTAGAAATCACTTTAAGTTGTGTCAGTGTGCTCCTTTTATAAATTGGAATTAGGGCAACCAAAAGCATATGGCACGTATCTTCCATTTTTGGAAACCTTGGATCGTAATCTTTTAGTTATCGCGCGTGAAATCCAGTCTGTTGTTGCTACATAATTGCTGCAGCAACGGCTACAACATCTTCACTATTCCATACTTGTTTTAATTCCTATGTAGTCAAGTTCTTTGATCTTCTCTACAAGTCTGTTGCAGCAGCATTCCATCCATAAAACTTGAACCTTTTGGTCACCTACAATCGCACACAATCTGAGCACAAAATGATATAAAACAAAATCAATTTATTAAAAATAAACTTAAATAGATGCTTGTACAAAATATAGCTAAAAGGCAACAAAAACACATAATTTGCTCTCTAAGTAATATTGATTTAAGTCTAAAATTTCATTATAACTCTCATTTCATAGAGTTATCAAACATTATCGTGTCAATCAAGACTTGAGCTCTCTTTCCGTTGATTGTGGCCTCTACATGTGTTGTGCAAATTTTATTGAACTCGCAAGTGCACGAATCTATTGTAGAATAGATTAATGGTGATGAGTGTCGATCCCACGAGGAGGTAGATTTTAATTATATGTAGAATTAATTTTGTATGAGGGTTGTTGGATTTGTGGTGAAAGTGACTTAGATTATCCTAAAATTGGAATTGAAATGGCGAGAATAAATTGAAGAGAAATCTATTGAAATGACGTACTTGGGTATCTGGATTCGTATCAACATGCACCATGGGCTAAATATTCTTTATTAATGCCAATTAAATCACGAGGGGGGTTTCCACACCTTATGAACAACGCTCTAATCAATATGGTGCTAAGAGCTTATCGTGCCAAATAATAATAACCTTGTACTAGGGAGCCGGTGAAATAAAGGCGGTGTCTAGACAAGATTATTATTATTTGTTGACGAGAAGTCAAAACATCCACAAAAACTAGAGGGAAAGAGAAAATAAATTTACTAAATAAAGCCCATGACACATGTTGAGACTCCACCTTCAACCCAAGCTAGAAAGAAAATTAGCTACTCATAATTGAACTAGGGCCAAAATGAAAATTTATTAAAATACATAGAAAATACAAGATGGAGAAGGAATTACAGAAAATGGAGCCCAAAAATAGATTCAGAGATATCAAATTAGGGGGGAAGAGCCCCCTTTTTGTAGATACATTGAGTAAATCATGGCCATCGGATCAAAAATATTTCGGACGCTCAGGATTGTGCCACGTCATCAGTCAACAATACGTTGTTTGACCAAGCGGTTTGAACAGTAACACGGTTTGACCCGGCATGAACAGTGACGCGGTTTGGTTGAAAATAATCTTGTGTAATGCATGTAGCGTACGCGAGATTTTTAGTTAGCTGATATGCTGCCACGTCATCGATCAACAGTACATAAGAATTTTAGTCAAACAGGATCGCGACACCTCATCAGTTAATGCCACATCATCGGTCAATGCCACATCATCGTTCCGTCTATGTGAACAGTGTCGTGAACAGTAACGTAGACAATACCGTACATGTGAACAGTGATATTTTTCCTTTTGTGCTCCTCCTAAGGTTTTCGATTGTCCTGAGTTCAAAAGTGATGTCCGTTTTGCTATCTGATTTCTCGTTCATTGTGAAATGACCATGATGCCCCTAAAATACATAAAATACTTAATTAAAATAAAACACACGTAATTAAATCACAAGAATGTTAAATACATAAAAGTAAGGGTGTTAGTAAGACTTGAAATGTAAAATGACGATTTTCTCCTTTATAAATATACATTTCTAACACTCAACACACCCCCCAACCAGCTTATTGCTAGTCCCTAGCAAATAAAGCGAAAACAAATTTCAAATCAAAAATGATTTTTTTTAAAAAAAAACAATCATGTTTATTCAATCAAACAAATGATAGTAATCAAATAAAAGTGTAAGCATTATCTCTAGTTTAAAGAAACAACACACCCACATCAACCATCCACATGAATCAGCCCAGTAGACTTTGTCACAGCTACTTTCAAGAATGACATGTTAAACTCCAAAATCTCACTGGAAATAATGACATTGTCACAAAGAAATTAAACCCAATAAAAATAGTCACTCCAATGAATGGTAATTGACAGAGAAAATAATAAACAAGTGATATCACATGCTCTCACCAAGATGAAAGAAATATGCCCTCAGCTTAGAAATAATACGATCTCAAGTCAAACAAAAATGCTAGTCAACCCAATTTATTTATCTTTTTTTTTAATTATGCACCACTACATAGTTTTAGCCCATATAACTAGCTTCTACTTCAGACTATAGTTCCCTAAAATCAAGAAGGACTTTTATTAGGACATAACGTAGGCTAGGGACATGTCTAACAAAGGAGGAAAAATAAGGAAAACAAAGTGTATGTTTGAGAAAAATATAGAGATTTTTTTTTGTTTTGTTTGGAAGTGGCAAGGTGGATTTCACCTATTATTGTTATTTTTATTTTTGAAACAACATTTTTTTTTTTGCTTTTGTTTGGCATAACTTCACTGAACAAAATAATTATTTACATATTTCTCAAACATAAATAGGTGATGGAACTTATAAGATATCGGGTAATACTCCAAATCGGAGTGGGTCAAGATAATAAGTTTGACAAAGAATTTTTTTTTTAAAAGGTTCAAAAGGGTTAACTATGAATATTTCATAAAAGGGATGATTAGAAAGGCTCAAACGGATCAAAGATGGCATTTCCATCGTCTTTTAGGGCTCTAAATAATCTTCCATATCTACTAGTTAGATGGGCCTGCAAATGTAGCAACTCACATTTTTTCTTTTTCTTTTTTTTTATTTTACAATTTTTTTAAGGGTTAACTCAAAAGAAATCTAGAGATCGTGTATAAAATAATAACCTGCTAAGCTGTATAAAGAATGGGCAAAAGGGTTACTCTCCAAGAAAAATGATAGGCTAAAAAACTCACTTGGTACTTATTATGACATGTTCATTCCTTCAAACAACTCATATTTTCTCCGACATCAACATGTAGAGTAGCAAACATAGCGTAATATCACTTAAAACCAAAGATAATACAAATACTAAAATTTGAAATTAATCATGTCATCCAATGTTAAAACAAATCACATAATTTTTTTTTTCAAACAACATCCTACCCCCCAACCTATTCTAAACATGAAAGAAAAATATGTATGCAGAAATGTGAAAATGATGCAGAAAAACTAATTAGAAAAGTTGCACTTAAAATGATAGAAAAGAAAACGGTTTTTTTTTAACTAAGAAGATGCGTTTTTAGAGGCACTACACTCCATATTTAGCCATCTTCGACTCAAAAATTTAAAAATGTATATTTATAAAGGAGAATTAAAAAGAAGAAGAAAAATGAATATCAAAGCTAAATAAAGAAAAAGAAAATGTTTGAATTTTTTTTTAATTTTTTTTTTCAAACGATGAAGATGCGTTTTTAGAGTCACTACACTTCATATTCAACCATCTTCAACATAAAAAGTTAGCAACAGTTAGTTTCTACAATAAAAAATCAGTAAAAACTTAATCAAGATTCCACAATTGTCGACTATTCCCTCCCCCCAACCAGAACGAAATATTGTCCTTAATGTTTTAAAGGAAAGAAGTAGAGTTTAAAAGACATCACCTGGGTGGTGCAACACATAAGAAAATATTTACAGGTGGAGAGTTAAATCTAATTTGTACTTCTTACTGCGGCTGCTGTTACCATCATTATTTGGACATTCCAACACAAAGGTCCAGGGGTCTGGCTCCGGTCTATAAGCTTGTAATAGATCAAGTAGCTCATTAGCAGTGTGAGCACAAATAAAAAGCTTTTGCACTGCGGAAGGAATGAAATAGTTTTTTATTGCATGGTTAAGAAATACGATGAAGCCATCATAAAAGTTATTGACATTTAACAAACCGATGAGTTTTTGATAAATGTGCATATGGGCTCAAGATGCTAGTGTGATAAGTGCCTCTAGTGTTGTAAGATCTTCTGGAAGGAAAATAAAAGCATCAGCATGATTAAGCATTTCAGTTATTCTTTCTTGCATACCTGAGACGACTAACTCTTCTCCAGTTGGTGAGTCAGACAAACCGCCCAAAGGTTTTAGGGCTCTTGGGATGATGCCTAACACTTGACTTCCTCTGACAAAAGCAGCTTCTGAGACCAATTTTGATAACCCTCGGTTACCTCCTCCATACACTAAGTGTAATTTTCTCTCTACTATGCTTCGACCAAGATCTATGGCTGCCTCAACGAACTCTTTATGTTTGCCATAGTTAAATCTAGAAAGCACACAAATGTTCTTGAATTGTCTATTGGGAGTAGCTGCCATTGAGATACTTCTCAAAAATAATTTGTGAGTGCTTGACAAAAAAAAATCATATTTAATAATCTTAGTGACAGTGGGTCACAACTGTGTATGAGGTAGCATGTCAGTGTCAATTAACGTGTAAAGCACATGGCTCGCGAGTCAAAAAGGAAACAGTAAAAGAAAAAGAAACAATGATAAAATATAATTATTAAAGACAATAATGAAAATGATAAAACAACAGTGAGATAAAATAACAGTGAAGTAAAATGATATTTACAGGTAGTTGCGACTGTGGCTCACATCTTCCTCTGGTTTTATGTCCAGAAACTGCTTGAACGCCCTTTATGGGTCGAGAATAGGCTTCCCATCAGTTTTCTTATAAACTGACAAATAAGGTCGTTTATAGTCAGATTCTCGAGACTATATCGTACATGCTCTTTCTGAAATAATGGTCATAACTGGAGAATTGCTCCTTGCACATATCCACTGGGATGCGTTTTAAGAGACAAAAGGATATCATCCAATGACTCCTTATTCAAGCCATCCCTAATGAATTGAATCTTATCTTCCCTGTTATCCGACACCATTCCTAAAGAACATGGGTTTTTTATCACAACTCATTCTGGCACACTTATGACAAGCAACAAAAATTCTTTGAGCTCTTCATTTTCTTGCATAATTTCCTTTACCACAACTAGGCATGTATGCAATAAATTTTAGAGTTAACTCACCTGCCAATCGTACTTTAGCCTCGATTAACCAACGGATGTCAGCAGGTATGTTATTCCTCATGAGCAATCGCATGTGTTCGGACCGAGCTTTATAGATCGTAAGGAGGGCATTCTGAGGAAGTGAAGGGAATTGATTGTGAAGCTTTGCTAGAATCTCGTTTCTTTTCATACCTTCGCCTCAGAATATCAGTTATTATGGGAAACTAAAGTAACCGACTTGATTGTCACGGGGTACCGTTATCCGCCACTTCACCGGGGTAACAAACTAAAGCACACAAACAGAAAAACAAATTAAAACACACGAAGAAAATTAAAATCGTCCTCTTATTGAATTTATCTTAAACTCCAACTGGATGTTGTAGACACTTCTCTCAATGTCTCTAAGTTGGCTTTCTAAATCCTCAACATAGGATAGTAACTCTGGTGGTTGCAGAGCCCAAATACGATGTGTTTTACAAAATTGAATTTGCCTTTTGAGATGAGATTTTACACGTTGAAGTGGTTTAAGAATGTCCAAGAGGAACTGTTTAGCTATGGCACTCATGATTAACAATGGTAAGAGAAAACTTAATGGTTAAACAAACACACTTATGCAAAAATAATTTCAATTAGCAAAACAAACACACTTATGCAAAAATAATAAAAAGAAAGGAAAAGAAAAAAAATCAAATCACCGAAAAGAAAGAAAAAACTCAATTCAAATCTGGTGGGTCACTTAAATTTATTTCGGTGTCTTCTCCATATGGTTGGTACTCTAGATATGGCTTTAATCTTTGACCATTAACTTTAAACGTGACACCATTCTTTGGGTCCTTAATTTCAATTGCCCCATTTGGAAAAATAGTGTGAACAATAAAGGGGCCAGACCATCGAGAGAGTAACTTACCTGGGAATAGGTGCAAGCGAGAATTGAATAAAAGTACTTTCTGACCTGGAGTGAAAGATTTTCTCATAATTTGCTTGCCATGAAAGACTTTCATTCGCTGCTTGTAAATCTTGGCATTTTCGTATGCGTCATTGCGAATTTCTTCAAGTTCTGCCAGTTGTAATCTTCTTTCTGAGCTAGCTTGCTGCATGTCAAAGTTGAATTTCTTGATGGCCCAATATGCACGATGCTCGAGTTCCACAGGTAGGTGGCAAGCTTTTTCATACACTAGCATGTAGGGTGACATCCCAATCGGGGTCTTGAAAGCCGTTCTATGTGCCCATAATGCATCATCAAGTCTTAATGACCAATCTTTTCTGTCTGGCCTCACCGTCTTTTCTAATATGTGCTTTATTTCTCGATTGGAGATCTCAACTTGGCCACTGGTTTGCGGATGACATGGGGTCGCCACTTTGTGAGTGATGGAATACTTTGTCAAAAGAGTTTTGAATGCTTTGTTACAAAAGTGGGCACCACCATCACTGATTATTGCTCGAGGGAATCCAAAGCGTGAAACGATGTTGTTTTTCAAAAATTCTATCACCAGCTTGTGATCATTGGTTCTACATGGAATTGCTTCTGCCCATTTCGATACGTAGTCAACAGCAACCAATATGTATTGATGGCCAAAAAAAGGGGGAAGGGACCCATGAAGTCGATACCCCATACATAAAAAATCTCAACCACTAAAATTGGATTTAGTGGCATCATATTCCTTCGCGTAATGCTCCACATTCGTTAACACCTATCACATGAAGAACAGAAAGTGTAAGCGTCTCGAAATATAGTTGGCCAATAAAAACCACATTGTAAAACTTTAGTCACTGTTTTCTTATCGCTGAAATGGCCTCCACAAGCTTCTTCATGGCAGAATGAAAGGATATTTTGAATTTCACTTTCTGGGACACATCGTCTAACAATTTGATCTGCACACTTTCTGGGACACATCGTCTAACAATTTGATCTGCACAATACTTGAACAAATAAGGGTCATCCTAAAAGAAATTCTTTATTTCCGTAAAAAAATTAGCTTTGTCTTGCTTGGTCCAATGCTCTGGAAGTTGACCTGTAACAAGATAATTCATGATGTCAACATACCATGGTAATACTTTCATACTCATTAATTGTTCATCTGGAAATGACTCATTCAATGTTAATGGCTCTGTAATTGTGTCAAAATAAAGACGAGAGAGATGGTCTGCCACAACATTTTTTGTGCCTTACTTATCTTTGAATTCCAAGTCAAATTCTTGCAAAAGTAACACCCAACGAATTAGTCTTACTTTTGCATATTTCTTTGTGAGAAGATATTTAAGAGCAGCATGATCCGTGAATACAATTATTTTACAACCAATGAGATAAGATTGAAATTTTTCCAATGCAAACACTACTGCTAGCATTTCTTTTTCAGTAGTTGAATATTTCAACTGTGCATCATTCAATGTCATACTAGCATAATAAATAACATGGGGAATTCGATCAACTCTTTGTCCTAATACTGCTCCTACTGCATAATCAGATGCATCACACATGAGCTCAAATGGTAAGCTCCAGTTTGGGGGCTAAATGATGGGTGATGATGTCAACAACTTCTTTAGTTTTTCAAATGCCACAAGACATAAATCATCAAAGATAAAAGGTACATCCTTAGCAAGTAGATTGCATAAGGGTCTAGAGACTTTGCTAAAATCTTTAATGAAATGTCTATAAAAATCAGCATGCCCAAGGAAAGATCTTACTTCTCTGACTGTTTTGGGTGGAGGAAGATTAGAAATGAGATCCACCTTAGCTTTGTCAACCTTAATACCTTTGCTCGAAATGATGTGACCGAGAACAATACCTTGTTTTACCATAAAATGACACTTCTCCCAATTCAAAACTAAGTTCTTCTCGATACATCTCTGCAGAACTAGTGTTAAATGATGTAAACATTGATCAAATGAATCACCAAAGACAGAAAAGTCATCCATAAAGGCTTCAAGAAATCGTTGAACCATATTAGAAAAAATGCTCAACATGCATCGTTGAAATGTAGAAAGTGGTACTCTCTTGATCTTTTGGTGCTATGGGAATATAATTATATCCTGAGTAACCATCTAGAAAGCAATAAAATTCATGGCCTGCTAATCTATCAAGCATTTTATCAATAAATGGTAAAGGAAAATGGTCTTTACGTGTGACAGAATTCAACTTTCTATAATCAATGCATACACGCCATCCTATCAATTCATTATCGGCATTTGTAACTATGTGACTCTTGACTTTTTAGGGACAACCTGTACAGGACTGACCCATGAACTATCAGAAATGGGGTAAATGATACCTGCATCTAATAGTTTAAGGACTTCAGTTCTAACAACTTCTTTCATGTTAGGATTTAACCAACGTTGCATTTCCCTAGTAGGTTTAATTTTTTAATCAAGGTGAATGTAATGCATGCAGTCTATTGGGTTTATATCTTTGATGTCTGCTATGGTCCATCATAATGCTCCTTTGTGCTCTTTTAAAACATCCAACAACTTGCCTTTTTGTTCTTCATTTAGGGATGATGAGATGATTACCGGCAAAGTACTTTCTTCTCCCAAAATGCATATTCCAATGCGTTGGGTAATGGTTTGAGCTCGAGTTTTGGTGGTGATTCTGATGATAGGATAAGTTTCTTCTCTAATGGTGCTAGTTGTTCAACTCTTGACTTCCATTTATTATTGTCCATGGATGATGCTGAGTCAAGTAGGGCGTTGACCTCATCGACCGATCTGCCAATATCAAAATCCAAACCAAAGTGAGTTAAACATGTTTGTAAAAGGTCATCACTAAGATTTGAAAGAAAAGTATTATCAACTAATGTGTCTATTAAATCCACATCAACAATTCCATCATCAGCATTGTGAGGTTGTTTGGCAATGTTGAAGATGTTTAGCTCCATAGTCATGTTGCCGAAAGACAACTGCATATTTCCAGTCCTGCATTGAATGTGAGCATCCGCAGTTGTCAAGAAAGGTTGACCTAGAATAATGAGGATGTGCTTCTTTGAATCCTGTATTGGTTGAGTGTCAATTACAATGAAATCAACAGGAAAATAAAACTTGTCTACCTGGATAAGCACGTCCTCCACAATACCACAAGGTATTTTCGTAGACCAATCTGCAAGTTGTAACACCACTGTAGTTGGGTGTAATTCTCCCAGTTCAAGTTTCACAAATACTGAATAAGGCAATAGATTTACACTAGCACCTAAATCTAACAAAGCATCCTCAATTGTGTGGTTCCCTATACTACATGAGATAGTGGGGGAGCTTAGGTCTTTGCATTTTAAAGGAATTTTGTGTTGGAGTATAGAACTAACATTTTCTATTAAAAAGACCTTCTTTTGAACATGAATGTTTCTCTTTTTAGTACAAAGGTCTTTAAGAAACTTGGCATAAGATGGAACTTGTTTTATAGCATAAGTAAAGGGATGTTAACACTTACCTATTTGAAGATTTCAAGAATCTCACCTGTGGATTTTTCCCTTCTTTCCTTTAGCTAACCTCCGAGGAAATGGAGCTTTGGGAACATATTCTCGTGGGTTGGTTTCTTCTTTCTCTTCCAATAGTGAGTCCTCAACATTCACAGGTACAATTTGATTTTCTTTTATTGTCGACTTCTTTTCCTTTTCGCAAGGTCATGACTGCTTTGACCTCTCCATGCTGCTGTGGTGAGCTGGTACTTGGTTCATGTACTCCTTTAGGATTAGACGCTGGATGACTTGGAAACTTGCCTTTCTCAACAGTCATTGCCAAGGTCTAAACTAAAGACGCAAGTTGTCCCACCATCTTCTCGAGGCTTGAAACTGATTGGGCTTGTGAGTTGAAGCATGCTCTCAACTCATTTCGCAGTCCATCAATGGTGCGGTTCTGTTGCTCAATTATGGATTGAGTAAGATTCTTGAGATTCTGGAATGAATCCTCCCATGGTCTGGGTTGAGAGTAATTCAGGTGTTGATTGTATGGTCTAAATGGTGGCTGAGAGGCTTGAGGAATTTGTTGCATTAGTGGGGCTGGAGTTGTTGGTCCATTCTTTAGAATCCTTGAGACCATGAAAAATTAGGGTGGTCTCTCCATCCAGGGTTATATGTGTTGGAGTATGGGTTGTAATTTGATGGTTTTCTCATTACACCTACGGCATTGGCTTGATATGAGTATGAGTTATGGTCATGTGGCTCTATTGATTTAACAATCGATAACGATGCTATTTGTCGAGAGAGACCTTTAATTATCGCTTTGACTTTTTTAATTTATGAACTTGACTCGCCAATGTGAACATCATTTACTCCCTTAATTCTTTTAGTGTTCTGGAGCGATTGATTCCGTTGTTGGGAATTATCTGCTTGTCCTTGGAAGAATTCCCAAATCTCTGATGCACTTTTTGACATTAGCTCTCCTCCACTTGTTGCCATTAGCCATTCTTGCACATTCGGCAATAATCCCTCCAAAAAGTATTAGCATTGGTGCCATTTCTCGTACCCATGATGTGGACACTTCAAGAGTAGCCCATTGAATCGCTCTCGTGTTTCGAAAAATTGCTCGTCTTCTCTCTGTGTAAACTTTGAAATTTCCTTGCGAATAGCATTGGTTTTATGCACTGGAAAATATTTATTCAAAACTTTTGTTACCATTTGTTCCCATGATGTAATGCTATTAGCAGGCAATGTATTGAGCCATGAACGAGCTCTATCCTTTAAAGAAAATGGGAATAGTGAAAGTTTAACATCATCATTTGAAAAATTCTCATATCTAAATGTTTGACAAACAGTATGAAAATCGTTCAAATGATTATATAGGTCCTCATTTTCTAGGCCATAGAATGTTGGGAGACAATTTAGCACACTAGATTTTAGTTCAAAACTCCTAGCAGCTACATTTGGGTATCTTATGCATGATGTGCTCAAATTAGCTAAGGGACTGAAATAGTCCTTAAATGACCTCGCCTGTGGTGCTTGTTGTTGTTGCAAATCCATTTTATTTTTAACGTGTTTGTGTGTGCGCAATGTTTTTTCTACTTCAACGTCTATAGGTTCAAGATTAGGTAATAATGACCTTCGACCATGCATGCAAAGAACACAAAAATAAATGAGACCAAAACGAACAAAAATAAAGAAGAAGGAGAAATTACAGTACTAACCTTATCATGCTGTTACAACCTTTCTATAAAAACACACTAAAACAAATACGTGAAATAAATTAATTAAAAATAAATTAATAAGATAAACAAAAAAATTACAAAGAAAAATAAATTAAAAAATAAATTACAGAATTTTAAAGAAGAGAAAAAAAAAGAAATTCTTACCTCTAAATGTAGATTCACTTTTTTTTTTTAATTAAAAAAATTACAAGAAAAAATTACAAGAAATTATTCACAAAAATTAATTCTACGAATTAAAATAACTTACCTCCCTGGCAACGGCGCCAAAACCTTGTTGTACAAATTTTATTGAACTCGCAAGTGCACGAATCTATTGTAGAATATATTAATGGTGACGAGTGTCGATCCCACGAGGAGGTGGATTTTAATTATATGTAGAATTAATTTTGTATCAGGGTGGTTGGATTTGTGGTGAAAGTGACTTAGATTATCCTAAAATTGGAATTGAAATGACGAGAATAAACTGAAGAGAAATCTATTGAAATGACGTACTTGGGTATCTGGATCCGTATCAACATGCGCCATGGGCTAAATATTCTTTATTAATGCCAATTAAATCACGAAGGGGGTTTCCACACCTCATGAACCGCGCTCTAATCAATATGGTGCTAAGGGCTTATCGTGCCAAATAATAATAACCTTGTACTAGGGAGCCGGTGAAATCAAGGCGGTGTCTAGACAAGATTATTATTATTTGTCGACGAGAGGTCAAAACATCCACAAAAACTAGAGGGAAAGAGAAAATAAATTTACTAAATAAAGCCTATGACACATGTTGAGACTTCACCTTCAACCCAAGCTTGAAAGAAAATTAGCTACTCATAATTGAACTAGAGGTAAAAGGGGAATTTATTAAAATACGTAGAAAATACAAGATGGAGAAGGAATTACAGAAAATAGAGCCTAAAAATGGATTCAGAGATATCAAATTAGGGGGGAGGAGCCCCCTTTTTTATAGATACATTGAGTAAATCATGGCCATCGAATAAAAAACATTTCGGACGCTCAGGATTGCACAACGTCATCAATCAACAGTATGCAGTTTGACCACGCGGTTTGAACAGTAACACGATTTGACCCGGCTTGAACAGTGACGCGGTTTGCTTGAAAATAATCCTGTGTAATGCATGTACCATACACGAGATTTTTAGTCCACTGATATGCTGCCACGTCATCGATCAACAGTACATAAGAATTTTAGTCCAATAGGATCGTGACACCTCATCAGTCAATGCCACATCATCGGTTAATGCCACGTCATCGTTCCGTCTATGTGAACAGTATCGTGAACAGTAATGTAGACAATACCGTACATGTGAACAATGACATTTTTCTTTTTGTGCTCCTCCTAAGGTTTTCAATTGTCCTGAGTTCAAAAGTGATGTCCGTTTTGCTGTCTGATTTCTCGTTCATTGTGAAATGACTATGATGCCCTAAAATACATAAAATACTTAATTAAAATAAAACACAGGTAATTAAATCATAAGAATGTTAAATACATAAAAGTAAGGGTGTTAGTAAGACTTGAAATATAAAATGACGATTTTCTCCTTTATAAATATACATTTTCTAATACTCAACAACATGCATTAGCGACTTGTCCTGCACCTTTGTTGGGATTTGCTTGGCATTCAACGCATTGAAGAGTTTGAGACAACCCATGTTGGCAGCCTCAGCTGGTGGTACCTCTGGTTGCTTCTCCTTGGTCTCGCTAAACATGGCGTTGAAAGCCATTTTCTTTGGGCAATCTCTAACCCATTGGTCTCCATCACAAAGGAAGCAATTGTGCTGGCATTTGGCCTCCTTCTTGCCATTATTTGGGCCATCCTTCTTCTGTGGCGCCTTCTCCTTGCCATTATGGTGCTGCGACTTAACTCCCTTCACTCCCCTATCTTTACCCTGTTGGGGTTTCTCATCCTTATTTGGCTTAGATGATTCACCCTTCCGAAACTCCACAAGCGTGTCCACATCAGTGAGAACCATGGAGATGTCATTCACTTTGTGCTACTGCAGCTTTCGTTGTGCCTACGGTTGGAGTCCCTCCATGAAGTTGAACAGTAAGTCATTTGAGTTCATGTTGTCGACTTGAAGCATTAGCTTCAAAAATCATTAACTTACTTTGAGATGGACCTCGTGTGCTTCAATTCCCTTATCTTTTTGTGAGCCTCATACGCCACATTCTCGGATAGAATTTATTCTTCATCTCGCACTTGAGCAAGTCCTATATGTCGATGATGCATGTCCTGTGCATAATCTCTACATGCTTTCGCTGCCACCAAGCTGTCACAGGGTCTTCAAAGTACATTGTCACAATATTCACCTTCTTTTACTCACCTTGGACAGCCTCAAAGTACCTCTCTATGGACCATAGAAATTTCTCGATCTCTTAGGCATCCCACTTGCCCCCATACCTCATTGGTATCAGTACCTCAGCCTTTATTGGAGGTGTGGCATTGATGTTGAGCACTCTGCTGGCTACTGTCTTCTTGCAAAGTGCCCAAACGCTCTTGGTCTTCTCAAGGCCTATTTGAACTCCTCCACTTGAGCCTTTAGCACCTCAATGGAGTTCATGACCACAGTTTGAAACTCCTCAAGGCTTTGGCGTTGCACTACTATGTCATGGCTCAGGTCACCCATCCATCCCCCAAGATGACCCACCTCCTTCATCGTTTGCTCAAAGATCTCAAGGCGCTCCTTTATCTCAACAACGGCAATCTCCCCAACACTCGATTCTCCATGGCGTTGAGCAAGTCCACAAACTTCTCCTTGTTGTTCTTTCATTTCTTCTCATAGGGGTTTGGCTCCTTCCCCCTTTGGTCATCATGAGTGAGATTCGACGTCTTTCCTTTCAAACAATGAAACTACCCCACAAGTGTCAACGACTCTCGTACCAACTATCACGGTCCACTTGTTCCCTCACTGTGTCGTGCAACATTAGGCACCAAATCTCACTCGCTTGGCCCTAAATCAGCCTTGCACACTCAAATCCATTGCTGGATTCAAAATTCGGATTGAGTACTCACACAAAGTCGCTGAAGATGGGAGGAAAGAACTTTTATTACTCGAGGAAAGCTTACAATACTTGTGTGCTGGATTTTGTGTGTTGCCTGTCGTGTGTTGAGCAAAATGAGGCCCCTCCTATATATATAGTACAATAAAGTGTTTAGCATTGTCACAACTACCACCTAATCACATTAATTACAAGAAAATATCTACAAGCACTACATGAGCCTCCATGTCTCTAAATTCTTCTCAGGCCATGGCTTGCTAGGAGGCTTGGGCCATGACATAAGGAAGGCTTTCCCTTTTGTTGGCCTACGAAAATTGAAGGCTTTCCCTTTTGTTGGCCTACGAAAATTGTTCCTTGTTGTTGGCCTAGGGAAGTTTTTCCTTTTTGGCCAAAGGCAAAGTGAATTATTCTTCGAAGGAATTTTGTTATAGAACTTTTCCTCCTTATTGGCCTAAGGAAAAGAAAATTATTTTTCAAAGGAATTTTTTTCTCTTTATTGTCCTAGGGAATTTTTTCCTCTTTCTTAACTTAGGGAAAATGAGTAATTCTGTAAGAATATTATTAGGAATTTTTTCCTCCAAATCGAAGTTTTAAGAGAATTTTAATTGGTCTTTGAAACAATTCCGAAAGGAACGATTTCGGAGGAATATTATCACATAATTTCTCCTCTTTATTGGTGTAGGGTTATTTTTCCTCCCTTTTGGCATAAGGAAAAATGACATATTCTGGAGAAATATTATTACGGAACTTTTTCTCTTTGTTGGCCTAAGGAAGTTTTTCCTTTTTGTTGGCCTAGGGAAAAGTGAACTATATTTCTAAGGAATATCATTATAAAACTTTGCCTTTTTATCAGTGTAAGGAAAAAGTGAACTATTCTAAAAGAATACTATTAAGAAACTTTTCTTCCTTATTGGCCTAGCAAATGTTTTCTCTTTATTGGCCCAAAAAAATGATCTATTTCAAAGGAATATTGTTAGAAACCTTTTCTTGTTAAGGTAAGGAAAAGTGATCTATTCTGGAAGAATATTAGTAGGAAAATTTTCCTTCTTCTTGGCCTAGGAAAGTTCCTCCTCTTTGTTGGCCTAACGAAAAGTAAACTATTTTCCGAAGAAATATTGTGATGGAACTTTTCCTCTTCATTGGTCTAAGAATTTTTTTCCTTTTTGTTGGCCTATGAAAATTATTCCTTGTTATTGGTCTAGGGAAGATTTTCCTTCTTCTTGGCCTAAGGAATAGTGAATTATTCCTTCAGAGAGTAGTTTATTTTTAACATAAGAGGGATATAAATTGTTCTTAGAAAATTTTCCTTCAACTAAAATTGATAGCGGAAATATATTTTTCCTTAACATAAAAGGGAATATTATTTGTTTTTAGTCTTTTTCCTTGAACTGAGATTCTAGGGGGAAATCCACTTCACCCTTGATAGAAGAAAATTTCCTATTCTTTGTACTTTTTCCTTGAACTGAGGTTTTAGGAGTTATCTCATCTGTATCCTCAACATAAGAAGGAATATTTCTCATTCTCTGAACTTTTCCCTGTATTGAAATTTTAGCAAGAAATGAGAATTTTCCTTAAAAAAACCGATCAATTCTAAAATGGATTTCGAGATACTTGGAAGCATATATGATGGCGTATGAGCTAATCATGAGCAATCATCAAACAATGATGAATATGAATTCTTGTGTGATGGATAGATATAAATGTTTATGCATGCGAATGCTCAATAGTGCAATGTATGAGTCTTTTGGAACTATGGAATAATTTTCACATTCTATAATCAATAACTCGAGTACATTAGTTGTACATTATCAATTGGATCAATACTTTCAAGAGTTGAAATCATTTGTAGAGTTGTATTAGCTAAAATTAAGTGTTCCTCATCTACAAATCATCAATTTAAATAAGCATTTAGATTAGTCTAAAATGTAATTCAAATTGATTTTAGCTTTTTCCCTAAGAGGCTGCTATCACAGCATCATTTATTGTGGAAGCCACCTGGAAATTTTTTTTCCAAGTCTCCTTAGGATTTTTGAATTTCCTTCCATAGTCATTCTTGAAACCTCTGTTCCTCATCACTATCAGTTCCCTATGTGTCTTTTTAAGTTTGTTTTGACATGTGTTTCGACCCTTTCTTTTAATAGGCCAATTTGCCTCTCCGTTCATTTTTAGTTTTTCCAAGTTATTCCTCATCACTATCATTTTCCCCCTCCTTTTGATTGCTTAGGAAGAGTTGTGCTAAAGCACTTGTGAGCTCTTTTAGAATTATTGTACGGGGATATGATCTAGGCTTAAAAAGCATTTTGCTTAATCTTTTATTTTTTCAATTGTCATGGGGAAGGGGAAGCAAGAGTATATTTAATAGGATAGATAAATATAGAGAATAAGGGGAATGGGTAATGTTCACCCCCCGGAATAAGCATTTAACATTATGAAATTTACAGATAATCAAAATATGAGATGCGGAAGTGTAAAAGTTAGATGTGTAAAGATAATCATTAGTTGTATAATATGTAAGGAAAGTTAGATGTGTAAAGGTGAATGCTTGGGTTTTCCTTAGCCTTACTCGTGGAAAAATAAGGAAGTACCACGAAATAAATTAAGTGGTAGGAATGTAAGTAAGCCAACATAACTGTTAGGGAATTAGCATAATTAAAAACAAAATGAATATAAAAAAATAAAATATAAATGAGTCTTGGTTTTTCTAATTTTCTGTGGTCATTCCTGACTTTACTTGGGTATTATGCCTACGAAAAACCCAAATATTCACCTCCTAATGAGGAATAAATAAATGAGTATTACACTTATGTGGACTAATCTAACTTTCCTTACATTTTTAAATGGCATTTATTTATTCCCCATTAGGAGGTGAATATTTGGGTTTTTCTTAGGCGTACTATCCAAGTCAAGTCAGGAATGACATAAGAAATTAGAAAATGAAATGTGTTAATATGTTAGATGCGAAATCATAATTGTTAAATTAGAGCCTAGAGTTATGTTAATTCACATCAACTTTATATCCTTCATACATTCCCCTAGATAAGGTGAATGCTTGGGTTTTCCTTAGCTTCACTCGTGGAAAAATAAAGAAGTACCACAGAATAAATCAAGTGGCAGGAATATAAGTAAGCTAGCATAACAGTCAGGGAATTAGCATAATTAAAAAGAAAATAAATATAAAAATATAAATGAGTCTTGGTTTTTATTTTAGAGAATATTTGGCCCTTTTTTACCATCTTGACTTTCTATTGTTAGGTCAAAGTTTTAGGTTGACCAAATGGGTTTTTCATTTTCTTTGCGTTGTTTGTCCGGAAAATGTAAAAATGGAGGAGAGACCTCCATTTGTTTTGCTTGGATTTTGGCTTTATTTCTTTTTTAATCATGTTTGAGGTTTGGGTCTCACACATACACCCATTTTTTAATGGCATATGTGAGTATTCACCTCTTTTTACAACTATACACAACCAAGTCTAATATAAAAAGTGAGTGTATAGTGGTGATGTGTGGGTTCTAGTGAGAGAAAATGGCTATTAATTTGCCAGTTCGCCATAGATGGCGCTAATAAAGGTGCTAGATTTTTACCTTTACACGTATTTATAGCTTGTGGGGAATTTGTCACGATCATTGGCCTCGATTTTGGTAGGGTGAGTACTTGAAAAAGGCACTCCAACATCCAAGTTAGTATTTGATCAAGATTAAAGAAAGAAGAAATATGGAGAAAATGAGTTTTTTCTCTATAAGAAGAACAATGTTCATGGACGCCAAAAGATCTTTTTCTTATAAAAATGGTCCCTATTTATAGATGGTGGGTGACATCGATTTAGGGTTTTGCCTTGAGCTCTCTTTCTAATGACACATGTCACTCATCATTATTGTACACATGGAGGTGAATTTGAGTGTAGGGAATTATTTTGTACCTACGAGTTTCCTTACTCTTATGACTTTGGGCGTGGTTGCCTTAGACTATGGAATTTGGAATTGGAATGCATTTTGTCTTGGGTGTTATTTTCATTCCCCTCTGGTCATTTTCATAAGTTCCTAGGGAGTTTTGTCTTGGGTGTTATTCCCTTATAATAGATTGGGTGTTATTTTCTCCCGGAATAATTCCTTTTTATTAGAAGAGTGGACACGTGGCATAATGTGGTGCCTTTGGAATATGGCACCTACATAAACAATTGCTCTACAAAAACAAAAAAATTGTCCAAAATTGCTCTTATGGATGAAATAAATGCTTTAGGAAGTGAAACATAACGGTGATTAAATAGGGAAAATTAACTATTTACTTCGTCATCTAATGATACATAGATTTTGTAAAGAGCAAAACATTAAGCTGTCAAGAACAAATTAGGTTTGTAAATTTGAATCTATAAGAGCCTAATTATGTGTAATAAATTCAGTGAAATTATTCTTCAATCAAATAAAATTTAACATACAAACAAATTAAAGCCCGACAATTGCCCCATATCTCTCAAGCAGTGGTGGAACAACACTCATGCCCAGGGTTGCTCAAGTAACTACAAAAAATTTTTAAGATATTAAGTAATAGTAAATGTTTACAAAATTATTAATAATTTGCAATTCCTAAACTTTAAAAATGCATTAATACCTCTTCTATTTTATAGTCCTTATTATTTTATTTTTTATTTATACAAAAGTAAATTATCTAGCATTTTTCTCTCCATCAAAGAGCATACCTCAAGTCTCTAAAACTTAAAATTATTTCACATAAAATAACTAAACGTACCATTCATATTCCTTCTTAAGTTCTTCAATTCTCTTCCACAAGTGCTAAGAATTTAAGGTTTACTTTCTTCGTCAAAATTCAAGGTTTGCTTTCAATGTTTGTTTTCTTCATCTTCTTTTCTTTTTTGGTTGAATCATAACAAATTATCCAAACGATTTAATCGCTTGATCAAATCTGATGTTCCATGACCAAGATGCTTGCTTCAATTCATAAATTGATCTATGCAACTTACATACCATGTGTTCTTGGTCTTTCTGTATGAATCCATCTGGTTGCTGCATGTAAATGTCTTGTTCAAGATGCCCATTAAGAAAGGCAGTCTTGACATCCATTTGCCAAATTTCATAATCTAGCACTGCATCAATGGAGAGCAGAATCCTAATGGATTTAAGCATAGCAACTGGAGAAAAGGTTTGCTCATAATCGATTCCCCCTTTTTGAGTAAACCCTTTGGCTACTAATCTTACTTTAAATGTTTCCACCCTTCCATCTACTCCTCATTTTCTCTTGTAGATCCACTTGCACCCTTTAGGTTTCACCCAATTTGGTGCCTATACAAGTTCCCATACTTTATTGTAATACATAGATTCCATTTCTTGATTCATGGCCTTTTTCCAAAATTCAACATCTCTATCTATTAGAGCTTCGTTGTAGCTAGTGAGATCTTGTACATGTTCATCTGTGATAGTTGTATAGGTTTCTCTTAATAACATGTATCTCGCAGGTAACCTAGTTACCCTCCCACTACGACGAGGTTCTTAAAGTGATTGTTGTTCAAGGATAATCCTGTGTTGATCAGCTGGTTGTTGTTTTCTTCCTGTTCTATAACATCAACCTGATCTCTTTTTTATTTTTCGAGTTTTACCTTACTCTTAGGTTATAAGTCATTTATATAGTCTTCCTTAAAGAAAGTAAAGAATATGTCTATTAATACATTCTTATCTTGAGGAATATAATTTAGACTTTCCCTTATTCCTTTAAGATACCTTAAACATGCAAACTTCTGAACACGAATTCATCTTTTCTACCTCTGATTCTAGTAGAAATACTAGTAAACTCCAAATACGAATGTGTCTTAAACCATGTTTGTGACTTTTTCATAATTTCTTAGAGTAGTAAATACCGAGGCAGATGAAACTAAGTTCAACAAACTTTACAGTTTTAAATACTAGTATCTAGAATAAAAAAGGTAAATGATAAACCACTTAGTATATATCTTGTCTTATCCAAAAGAATCTTGTTTCTCCATTTAATTACACTATTGTATCATAGTGTTAATTATATGTGGGAGTTTATCCCATTTGACAACCAAATGGAGCTTGAATTCTCCAGAGAGATATCTCTATTTCGATCATATCGAAGTTCTTTTATGTTCCTGTCTAATTGCTTCTGTCTTATCCATGTACCCCTTTGAATTTCAAAAGTAATGGAACCATGACGCATTCAAACAAACATAAATGAAATGAATATTCATCAACAAGATTGATAGAATACTCATAACCTCTTATAACATGTAAACTGATTAATCCGTATACATTTGTATTCGTTAAATCATCCAATACAATGTTATGCTTTTAGCTCAAAAAGAGGATCCTTGTCATATTACTTTTCTAAATAAGATTCATAGAGTTACAATGGTCAATCTTAATAGGCCAACAAGCCTATCATTAATCATTTTCTTAGAATCTTATTATAATTTATATGACTTAAGCATAAATATCAGAGGTTTCTTTTCTTGGATAAATGCATATACTTTTTATCATTATATCTTACCTTGAATAGATCAATAGACTTATATGATATAAATTTTTTTTATAAAGAATCAAAATAAGTAATAAACAGAGTATAAAAAAATAACAGTGTACTCTTGTTTACTAAAACAAGCCATCGAAATTAAATTCCTCTAATAATTGGAAAAATAAAGACAAATATCAAAACTAAAGTCTCGTAATGATCTAGCCTTTCAATTGATATAAACTAGCATGTCCTCAACCGTTGTTTGAAGCGTTCTTCACTTAATCTCTTGGTTTCCTGAAAACCAAATAAATGAATTACAAATAAGATTAGTTATCTCAAAATTCGCTATTGCATGAATCAATAGATATTTGAACTAATTAGGAAGCTTAAAGATTTCCTATACCTGATTTTAAAAATCATAGGACAATCTTTCTTCCAGTGACCCTTCTGTCCATATTTGTAACACTTGCCTTTTGACTTGCCATTTATTTTAGTGGATAGTTTGCCGATCCTAACTCTTTCTTGCCCATTCTTGTCTTTCGACTTAAGCCTTGAAGAGAATCCTTTTTCAAGAAGTTTTTTGCTATGATAAAATTCTTCTATAGCATGTTGTTCGTGCATTAATTCAATTAAGGTCATATCTTTATTGTTTAAGATATAGCTGACCTTAAACTCTTTGAATGTATTAGGTAAAGATTCAATCACCATGTTAATCTTTGTTTTATCATTGATTTGAACACCGTGAATCTCTACTTCATTGAAATAGTCTGTCATTGTGAGGACATGATCACGAACTCTTGTGCCCTCTTCCATCTTAGTATCTGTAATATGTTTTAATGCTGCTTCTCTGGCAAAATGAGAATTTTGCCCAAACATCTGATGAAGACTAGCCATTATTTCAGTGGTTGTTTCCATGCTCTGAAGTTTCTTATGCAGTTCCACAAAAATCGAAGCCAATATATAGCGCTTAGCCATTTTGTTAGCTTCGCACCATTGCTCATAAGGCTCCCTCTAATTTCTATAATCGTATAACGATGGTTCTGGAGGGCAAGGCTGGGTCAACACATATTTGCAGCCCTTAGCAGTGAGAATATTAAATAGATTGCGTTTCCAATCTAAATAATTTTCATCAGTGAGTTCATTTTTAACAAGGATAATTAATAATGGGTTGATGGAAGACATTTTCTGAAAAAATAAAATAGACATGCATAAATACTTTGAAATAGTATTCACAATAAATGATAAAAATGCAAAAAACCATAAATGCATTTTTATTTATTGTAACGATAATCTAGTACCGCTTTGATAAGCTATCCGTTGGGGAAGTCATGTCTACACTTTCTAGACCCAATTATCCATTGGATTATTTACTTTCATGTAGAGACATGATAAATAATTATTGTTATTCCTTTGGGCCTAAATTTGTTAACAGAGCTTCGTTGGGAAGTTTAATAACAAATTTTAGTTGAGTGTATAACCATTGTTTCAATCTATGTATTTTTTATATCAATAGTCACCGTTGGGGTGAACAATTGATTAAAAAATATTTCAATTTTATCTTTGAAGAAGTTCATCAAATAAAACATCTAATATATATACCCTCCTAAAGAGCATCACCGTATCATGAAGTCGAGATATATATATAATTTTATTATTGAACTAACAATGGAGCCGTGAGAAAATTATCTTGAATTTTCCCTCTCCCACTCAATATTTTAAAATTGGTTTTTCCTTTTTAAAACATACATGTTAATTGCATGCTTCCTATAATATTATCTAGATGATATCCAATATTATTAAGAATACACAAATTACAAACAATATGACGAGATTCATAATATATGAATGACATGTATCATTATGAATAGAGTGGCACTACCTATTTTATATGACATATTATCATGGCATGTTATCATCCAAAACATAACATATAGAAAAATAATTAAATAATCTTAATTCATGGCTTTCCTAAAATGAAAAAATACATTAACCCTAAGCCCAATCTTCATTGGGCTTCTTGTTAATGTTCATTTTCCATAGGCTTGTCTTCATTAATAGACTAAGGGAAATTGGGCTTTTAAATTTATTATTGGTCCAATTTTAATTTTGAAAGAAAATAAATAAAATCCTTTTTTAAAATAAAACTTTTGGACCAAAATAAATTTAATGCGTTCAATTTTATCTATACATTTTAATCCATTAAGCCCAATTTCAATTGGGCCTAAAACTATGATTAATTAAGCCCAAAACTATTTTTGAACTTAAATACAAAAAATTGAAACTTATGAGCCCAAAGAGAAAAAATATGGAACTTTAGGGACTTTAATGATAAAAAGTATTGAAACCCTAAATCCATCTTTTTCTCTCCCCAGCCGCCATCACCACAAAGGACAGCAACTGTTCACCCATCTCCGATGCCGATTTGATAGCCGCTGCTTTGCCGGCTGCAAGTTTCAAGCCCTCGCACACGCTCGAGTTGCTGGTAGCGCTGTTGGTCACGCACTGCAGCTGCTGGCCGCTGCATGTGCAGTGCGCGCTTGCTGGCAGTGTGTACTGCTGGCCCCGTGCTGCTGGCCACTGCGGGTACCGCAGGTTGCCGCTAAAATTTCCAGCCTTCATTCGCTGATCTGTTGTCGCGTGATAATTCTCCAGCGATTTACAAATTTCCTAGGCGGCTTACAAAAATTTTATAACAGTAAAATAAATCAAGAGGGAAATATAGTGATAAAAAATCACCCCTCTTGTTACAGATCCAAAGAAAAAATACAGCAGAAAATCTAACCATGAATTAAGACAAACTAAAAACATACTTTATTCATATGTGAAACAAATAATATATATCTGAATAATCTATGCCACTCTAATACATAAATATCAAGATTGATTTCATAAGAAATTCTTATATATTAATATGAGATGTCTCTGATACCAATTGTTGAAGAAAATTAGTTTTAAAATTTTATAAAAACTTTTAGGATCACTCTCATACAATATATAAAAATTTGTAATATAGAAATCGTATCTTGAAAATTCGATTTGGCTTTTTCCGCTGATGTGATTTAGGCTCTTAGATCACGATCCGTCACCACCACTCCTGTTAGATCACGATCTGTCACCACCATTCATGTAGATCACGATCCACCACCAAATAATCTTCCAGGCTATGACTCAAATTTGATCTGCACTTGACGTGTGGGTGCCTTTATCACCACTAAAGCAACTAGCATGAGAAAATGTTTCTCTTAACAATAGAGAGAAATTTTTTTTTCTCTGGTCCGTATAAAGTGGTTGCTCTATTTTTTTTGGGAGAAAATAAACCCTTTTATATTTCTATCTAGTGGAAACCCTATGCTCCATATTTATTTATTTATTAATTCTATTAAATCCCTTTTGATTTAAATTAAAAAACAATTAAAACAAAAGTCATGTCACTTGTTCTTGGGTTTTAGGGGCCCACCTTGTAAAATAACACAAGGTCCCTTACACTCAAGTATATTAATGGAGCCTCCGACTAAATAATATATTTAGCCTTTTGACCCAAATAACTAGTTATCTTGTTTATTAATCCAGTAGTGGTGCAGTCAATTCAATGAGCTAACCCGGGGATCATTTGGGAACATACAATAGTGGCTACAATAATTAGGCTTGTAATTACACTAGCCCAATTATTTAATTCCAAATCTACTCCACTAAAAGATTGGAACTGACCTCCATAATTATATGCTCGAATAATAATTCGTCCCAAGCAACATTGATTTCTTTACTGTATAATCTTTTGTACCACATCGTTAATTAAATCGATATCTCAACCGTCCAATCAATTTAATAACATCTTATTCCTTGATACTTATTGGTTTTCTCTAATGATCATTTTCAACATACTAAATATATTGACACAGTCTGGCCAGAGAATTCTATGATCAAGTGTCGAAAACCCATCAAGAGATGTTTTGTACAAATTCTATATTGTTAATTTATAACTCCAATACTCACAATTGCTCCTACCAAGATACCGGGTAATCTTAACTACAAGTGTGTCGTGCCCATTGGTAACTCAAATGGAATAACAATTACAATCATGAAATTATAACTAACTCAAGATTAAGATTACAATAAAATCAATGCCTATGAGATTTAATAAGTCTGACAATCATTTTAAGGTTAATTAAATCTCATATGTGATCCAACTCAATGTAGTCAAACTACATCAGTAAATTCGTACATGATTAAGACAAATCACTCAAAGAATTTACTACAGTCTAAACATAAATATAGCACCCAACTCTATTTATCAACTGCGAACTAAATTTATTTAATCATAAGATAACTTGTATTTATGTCTTCTGTGAATCCATATAATGATCACATAAATACATATAATATGATTAAACAGATCTTTTTCAATATATATTTATGCAATTGAAAGTATCTCAAATATTTTATTAATCAGAAAATAAATTAATATACTTTAAAAGAGCATATAATCCCAACAGACTTGCCTATAATAAATTGACCATTTGGTTGGCTCAAGATTTAGATGGTCAAAAACTATAAATAATTTGTTTGGTGCAAAACAAATAATTTGTTTATATAGTGTTTATATTTTGATTGGAAAAACTTGAAATTATTTATAGGATAAATGTTTCTTTAATCCTTACAATATGAGCTAATATTCAATTAGTTCTTATATTTTAAAAAAATATTTAAGAACTTCTTGTTATAAATTTATTTCTAATGAAATTTGCTTAATCATCTATTTTTTAGATTTGTATGTCAAATTTATTATACCATTGATTACAACAGCCGAATAATCGACTTTAACTAAACTTATATAATAAATAAAACTGAACTTAAAATAAAATAATCTAATATAATATAATATGAGATAAAATTTATAAAATATTTTGAATATTAGAAAAGTTATTTAACATTATTATTATGTCTTATTCTTTTATTAATAATAAAATATATTTGACATATTAATAATATTAAAATAATTATACCTAACATTCACAGTAATTTTTAAAATTTATATTATTTTATTTACAATATCATTTTTAATTATGTCCATATTAGTATAAATCTTAAAGTCAAGTTTTGGATTAATAGATTTTAGCATTAATAAAATCCATTGGGACAGACTAATAATAACCTACTATTAAAAATAATTTTCATTATATACTTTATTTTTTTAATTATACATATTGTAATATTTTATTTGTATTATATGATATTTATTTATTATTTTTCTTATTACTATATTTATATTTATTTGGGTTGTTATAATCAAAAGATATAATAGTTATTTATTAAATTAAGGGGTTTTATGTGACCATTTATGAAACTAAGAGGGTCAGTGTGACCATTAAAGCAAATCTTGGGGGTGTGAGTGGCTTTTTTTCCTTTGAATTTTAGATTATATTAAACATAAGTATTATTTTACCCCTAAAAAGTTAAATCCAATAGTTATAAAGGTAACAAAATAAGTGTTTTGGTTAAATTTTTAAAATAGAAGAATTAACTGGATAATTGATTCAAATAGTATGAACTAAATGCATATAATTAAACTATAACTCGTTGTATTATTCAATTATTTATTTAAGAGATTTGACTTATCTGACTTATCCTAGTTTTATTACCAAAAATTATTTTATTTTCTCGACATTGTATATTCTGTCATGATTAAACTTATAATCGTGACATTAAAATTTTAAAATTAATATAAGTATTGATTAATTAATCAAAGAAAAAAGGGATATTATCATTCGTATACCCTATAGATGCTCTGTTATAAAAAATACTACAATACTTGAGGATTTATCAATCGTCCACCCTAAATTGACAAAAGCTATCTGCCGACCACCAAACCGTTAGCTACCGTTTGAAAGTTGACAGAATAATAGTGAATTGATGATTTTACCCTTGAAAATTATCACTTGTATACCCTTAAATTCTTTTATTATCACTTGTATACCCTTAAATTATCACTTGCATCATATGAAAAGACCAAAATACCCCTCTGGCGTTATCCTATTTAAATGGCAAGTAACAGTTTGGTGGACGGCAGATACATTTTGTCAACTTAGGGTGGACGATTGATACACCATCAAAGTGTTGTAGTATTTTTGATAACAAAGCATCTATAAGGTATATGAATGATAATTTCCCAAGAAAAAATGTTGCCTCTATTATTTGTCTCCTTAGTTTTTACCTTTATTGGAAAATTGATTTGAAGATCTTCTCGAATCTTGCATACATAAGCTCACCAAGCTTTCCTTCTCCTTTGATAGTTTAAAAATGTTTGTTACTTTCATTATTATTAATTATTTGATGTTTACCAAATAACAACCAACATATGAATAAGTTTTCCACTCATGGAAAACATGATTTGAGGGCTTTGTCAAAAGTTTTGGAAGTGTTGCCGAAAAGTAGAGAAATAAGAAATGATAGAGATATGTAATTTTATAACAGATAAATTTTAATATATTAGTTTTTTTATGTTGGAATAGCTCTAAATTAGAGCAGTCTTTCATAATCACACGATCAAAATTATAATGAGTTTTTCACTATTTATCACTTTACGCATGTGGAAGTCATCCGTACTTTACCATATAGCAGCTCCAGAGTAATTATAGCCTTAATTTATTCCTTAGTTAGAATAATAATTAGCAATAATGTAATTTTATAAAAGGTCAACTTGCGCTAAGTTGATAGTTTTGTATTGTAATGTTGTTTTTGGCATGTCGCAATAAGTGATAACATGTGCCAACACTATGATGAAATCGTATCATCTCTATTATGCTTTTTTTTTTTATGAGCATAAACCGAAATTTTATTTATAAAAGGATAAAATTTAATTTACTTTTCAGATAGGATGATAATTTTTAATTTAGAGTGGAGCTATTAACACCCCTCTAATAATCTCAGAAAACCCCATTTCTGAATGCACCCATTAATTAAAGTATTAAAATTACTATTTTACTAATAACACTCATTTTAATTCTTCAAATAGCCCCATCTTCTTTCTCATTGAACCCTAAAATAATTTTTTTCAAAAACTCTCATGACCAGTAGTGACATTCGGATGATATAGCACTCAATAAACAACATTTTCCATGACCGGTAAACGAAATTTAAAGAATAAGTCACCATGACTAATAAACCTCCACTCTTCCTTCGTGAAAGTATTAAATACCCCTTTGATTGCTAGTTCTACGTGTTAAGGGAAAAATATATTTATGCCTCTTTTGCTTAGGTTTGGAAAAATATATATATGCCTCTTTTGCTTAGGTTTGTTATTTTATGGCTCAATTCATTTTTTTTAAGCAATTCGCTTCTTAATAATATAGGGGTGTAAAGAGTTCTTATAATTTCTTTTTTATTTGAATTAGAGTTCTTGTAATTTCAATCAAGGTTAAATGTGTAAAATACATAGTAGTGGAGTTTTATAAGAACTATTGAGGGGTGCCAATAGTATCACTCTTTAATTTATTCATAAAAATATGAAAATATTAATTTATTCTTATCCACATTTATTGTTAAAAAAATATATCAAACTTGATATCAAAAGATGAACTTATACATACCTTGATGATAGGGGCCTATTGATTTTTTTTTTCTATTTAACAATAAATGTGGATAAGAATAAAATAATATTTTTCACATTTTTATGAGTACATTAAAAACTATCTTTCTATATAAAAAGTAAATTAAAGTTTATCGTTTTATAAATAAAATTTCTATTTATGCTCATAAAAAAAATTAACATACAAACAAGCATAATAGAAATGATATG
Source organism: Citrus sinensis (assembly GCF_022201045.2). Taxonomy (NCBI): domain Eukaryota; kingdom Viridiplantae; phylum Streptophyta; class Magnoliopsida; order Sapindales; family Rutaceae; genus Citrus; species Citrus sinensis. The sequence goes on along the minus strand of NC_068557.1, from coordinate 14,054,460 downwards.
ATTTTATCATATTGTTGGCACATGCTATCACTTATTGTGACGGGCCAGTAACATCATTACAATATTGTAAAAATGTCAACTTAGTATAAGCTTTGGCTATAAATATCGATCGTTTTAATATATGTTCACAACAAACTCGAGATTGAAGAAAGAGAGAGATAGAATGGGATCAATGGAAGTTCACGAGGAATTACGAAGCGTGCAACCTAAAGTTTGGCAATTCATGTTCGCCTTTACAGACTCTATGGCTTTGAAGTTTGCCCTGGGGCTTCGCTTAGCTGATATTATGCACTCACATAGAAGCCCAATCACTTTGCCCCAGTTAGCCTCTAAGAGTATCTTCAAAATGCTCTATTAATTTTACTCTTCAAATATCTATTTACTTACATATGTGGCAAATAAAAGAGTGAAAAAATATATTATTCTCAAAAAGACTCTTCAAATAGAAATAAATTAATATTATTTTAATTAAATAATTATTTTTTTAAGGAAAAAGTCAATAGCAATTAAAGCACTTCTCTCTCTTTCTCTAATAAAAATAATAAAATACAAATTGAAGAGGGAGAAATCAACTCTCCAAATTTAAAGAGAGAGAATCATCTCTTGTTTGAAGAATCTTAATTGGAGTGTCTTTTGGAGCCTTAAATATTGATATGGCTCTTTAAATAAATAATAAAATCTTATTTGAAGAGCCTTTTGGTGATGCTCTAAGTATTGACTCTCTCTCTTCTGTTGGACAAAAAGCAATAGTTCAATTTATTTGGCCTCTTAAGTACTATGTATTAATTGATTTATTTTTACTTTTATTTATGTCAGGAATTGACACATCTTGTTTGGACATTCCCTACCTTGCACGCCTTATGAGAATGCTTGTTCGCAAAGGAATTTTTGCCGTACATCATTCATCAAACGACGATGATGAGACTCTGTACAAAATGACCCACATATCAAAATGGTTGTTACATAACTCAGAACTAAGTGTTGCTCCAATGATTCTGGAACTGTGGCATTACCTTAGCCAATGTGTCAAAGAACGTGGAATTGCATTCAAAAAGGCTCATGGCTGTAAAATTTGAGATTTTGCTTCACAAAACCCTCAATTCAACAACTTGTTCAATGAGGCCATTGAATGCACTGCAAAGATTGTGATGAAAGCAACAGTGTCACACTATAAAGATGGGTTTGACAGCATACGGTCACTAGTCGACGTGGGTGGTGGCACTACTGGAGCTCTTGCTAAGATAGTGAAATCGTATCCACACATCAAAGTTATAAACTTTGATTTGCCACATGTCGTGGCCACTACACCTATGTGTGAAGGAGTCATCCATGTTGGAGGTGACATGTTTGATCCCATTCCTAATGTCGATGCAGTTTTTATGAAGGTAACAGTTTGATTTAACAGGATAGGGTTCTCTTTTGGTCTTATTTCTATTGAGCTTTAAAATATCTCTCATTATATATCTTTTAGTGGTAGTGTATGGATAAAATTTAATTTCTTTTTTTTTATTAACTACCAACTAATACTTGAGTTATTGGCTCATTACATCAACAAATTAATATAGAATCGTGATCCTTGATTCAACGTAAACGTGGAAGGGAAAAAAAAGTCACTTTCCTATAAAGCATCTACCAAATGCTTCTTTTTATAAAGCACTCAACATGCCTTTTGACCCTAAAATTGTGTGTAAGGGTCTAATTCTAATTTAATATGCATATACAGTGGATACTGCATGATTGGAATGACGAAGCATGTGTTAAGATTCTGAAAAGCTACCGAAAAGCAATTTCAGATAAAAATGAAAAGTTTGTTTTCGTTGTAATCTTTGTACAAGAAGATGATAATAACATATTTGGTGACATGGGTTTGGTGTTTGATCTACTTATGTTTACTCACACCACTGGTGGGAAGGAAAAGACTGAATAAGAGTGGATGAAATTATTAGAACAAGAAGGATTCCACCACTGCAAAATCATCAGCATGCCAGCGTTATATCAATTATAAAGGCCTATTGTACCACCTTAGGCCGAATGACCCAAGAGTCGAGGCTTGGCTTGTGGCCTAGTTCCAAGTTTTAGCAGCAAGATGGGCGTGCTTGTGGTGAGCATGAAAGCAAGGCAAGTCAGACGCGTGGGGTGGGGCGTGGCAATGACTGTTCGTTGTGGGATAAGTGCGGGGGCGCACAACAACAGCGGGTGCAAGAGCGAATGTGGGTGGCGCGCGTAACATCTCGCAAGCATGTGGCGCATATGGGCGTGCAAGCGCTAGGCACTAGATGCAAGCATGTGGGATGCATGAGCGCGCGAGTGTGGCATTGAGGCGCGTGAGCATGGGGCACTGCAGCGCGAGGCATACGTGCTGGCCGAGTTTTGGACAGCGAGCGAGGAGGCACGAAACTAAGCCAAGGGCTATAAAATGTGCCTAACAACAAGCATCAGTGGGAGACATGACCTTGGAACAGATGGCCAAAGATATAGGAAAATAGAGAGTGGACAATGGTGGTTACACACCAAGAGAAGTGGGCAACGATGGTTACACCCTACAACCTCCTTATTTCTAGGCTTATAAGCAACGTTTGCCTTGTTCCTTGGGGGAATGGAGATGTGATCCCTTATACATGCTTAATGGGTGCCTCGTTTTGTGGGAAATGAATTGAGGTAGCTCGAGGGTATCGCGCCACCTCGCCTTAGGAAATGGAAGTGTCATTTGCAATATGTATATCTAGTGAAAGTGAGTATGTGTTTGAGATGGACAATTTTGGGAGAGAGTGACATCCTCTGAGCACATATAGATTCTCACTAGGTTGTAACTTTACTTATTGAGGAAAATAGAAATGTTGGAGGCTGGTGTCTCCGTAAAAATAATCTTGAGCAAGTTGGTTTCTCTTTGTTGAAGCGAAAAATCTTGGGGTGCGCATTTAGCACATAACCTCCATTAGAGTTGTTGAGTGGTTGGTCGAGTGAGGCTTGACGCAATCACAGGCTTACTGCATCTTGAAAAAAGTCATGTGACAACTGGCATTAGAGCCCCAAGTTTGGATTCAGAATTCTTTAACAAATGTCGGGGGAAAGAATGAAGGATAGGTTGGTTAGATTGGAAGCTGCTGTCAGGAACTTACCACCTAATTCAGATAAGCTGGCGATCACAATGGAAGTTAACTTTGGGGAATTGGCAAATCTAAAACTTGTTTATTACAGCAAGGGATGTTGCTGAAAAGATAAGGTCAGTTTTGGATGATGTTGCTTCTTTGGCGAGGGAACTAAGGGGCAGCATCGGGGCAATTGAGAATGATGTAGGTTCGCTGAAGCACACAGTTAGCAACGCATTAGTGCATTTGAAGGCGAGGCCTACGAAGATTAATGTGCCCAAACCAAAGCCATTTGGTGGCACGCTCTGTGCAAAGAAGTTAGAGAACTTCCTATTGGACATGGAGCAGTATTTTAAGGCTACTCGGGTACCCGAAGCGGAGCAAGTTTCAATTGCTAGCATGTATCTAATAGGAGATGAAAAACTCTAGTGGCGAAGTAGGCTCTAGAAGGATACCGAAGCACAGAGGTAGCCTATCGAAAGTTAGGAGTCACTCAAGCGAGAATTGAAGGGTCAATTCTTGCCAGGCAATGCGAGTTAGATTGCACGGGAGAGCTTGAAAATATTAAAACAAATTGGTTTACTTAAGGATTATGTCAAGGAGTTTAGTTTTTTTATGTTTGACATCAAGAGCATGTCCGATGAAGACAAGCTTTTCAATTTTATTTCAAGTTTGCAACCATTGGCGCAAACTGAATTGTGAAGGCAAGTGGTGCAAGACTTACCTTCGGCAATTGCCACTGTGGATGGTTTGGTGGATTTTAGGATTACGAGTTCTTCGCCCTTGAAACTTAAGAAAGGAAAATATGCAGGGAAAACGAACCCCTCTAAGCGTCATGGCCGGAGAAAAGAGGGCATTCAAAGAAATTCAAACTGAGAGGTTTGCAGGAAAAGAAAGGCTTGAGGTACTTCATTTATGACAGTCCGCATAGAGCAAATGATTGTCCAAAATGCGGCAAAATCAATGCAATAGTTAAGGAGACTAAAGTGGAACCTTCAGCGGGCGAAGCAAATACTTCGCAGATGAACCCATTACAGTTGATGAATGATCTAAGGGAGGAAGTCGCGCATAACGATACCAACCAAGGGTTGATGGTGACAACCGTATAGGTAAACAAGCGTGAAGTGCAAGCCATGCTTGATACGGGAGCCACGGCTAACTTCCTAGCACTGCACAAGGTATCGCGCTTGGGATTGGAAGTGACTGCGGTGGGCAACAATGTGAAAGCTGTTAATGCTGCGAGTGTGGGTGTTCAAGGGGTGACCATTTGTTCCTTGAGGGTTGGAGCATGGGAAAAACAGGCGAAACTCATGGTTATGCCTCTTAATGATTCTGACTTAATTCTTGGAATGGAGTTATTTGTTGTCGTTATGGTACAGGTGATGCCTTGTCAGAAGTGCATCATTATTATGGGCTTGGAGACGCTGTATGTTGTACCATGCTAATTTTGGGTTCATGGCAGATCAGAATCATCACTCTAATCTGCAAAGCAATTTGGAAAATGGTTGAAAAAGAAAGAGAACTCACTCTTAGCTGCGTTGATTGAGTTAAAATCGAATCAAGTTGTTGAGGTGCGTAATGAGTACGCAGAGGTATTGAATGAGTTTGTGGATGTAATACCGCTGGAGCTTCCTCGAACCCTTCCACCTACACATGTTGTTGATCATTGGATTGATCTGGAACCAGGCGTAAGACCCCCTACACAGGCTCTTTATTGAATGGCGTCTTCGGAGTTGGCAAAACTTCAGAAACAACTAGATGAGTTGCTGGACGCAGGGTTCATATAACCATCTAAAACACCATATGGTACACCGGTATTATTTCAAAGGAAGAAAGATGGCTCGATGTGGATGTGTGTTGACTTTTCGGTCCCCAATATTACAGATTTGTTTGATCGATTGGGCAGAACATCTTACTTCATGAAGCTAGACTTGAGGTCGCAGTATTGGCAAGTACGAATTACAGAGGGTGACGAAGCAAAGATAGCTTGTGTAACTCAGTACAGGTCTTACAAGTTCTTGGTGATGCCGTTCGGACTCACCAATGTACTTGCAATATTTTGCAATTTGATGAACGATGTTCTTTATGAGTACTTAGACCACTTTGTGGTGGTGTATCTCGACAATATAGTCATTTATAGTGAGTCTTTGGTGGATCATCTTGATCACCTTAGACTAGTGATCTTACGATTACGAGAACAGAAATTGTTTGTCAAGAATGAAAAATGTGAGTTTTGTCACTGGGAAGAGATGTTCTTGGGGCATTGGGTGAGCTAACGCAAGATTTGCATGGATGAGAGGAAGGTCAAGGCAATTGTTGACTGGCCTGCACCTTTGAAAATGGTTAAACTTTGATCGTTTCTTGGGTTAGCTAACTACTACCGCAAGTTTGTCAAGGGGTACTAGAAGAAAGTAAGTGCATTAACGGACTTGTTGAAGAAAGATTGCAAGTGGGAATGGACAGAAACATGTCAGCAAGTGTTTGAAAAACTCAAACAAGTAGTAACTTTGGAGCCGATGCTCAAGCTACCTGACTTCAATTTGCTGTTTGAGGTACATACAGACGCATTGGATAGGGCCATTGGTGGCGTGCTTTTTCAAGAGGGCCATCTGCTTGCTTTCGAGAGTCGGAAGCTAAAGAGTGCAGAACAATGGTACTCAGCACATAAAAAAGAGATTATGGCAGTGGTGCATTGCTTGGGCATATGGAAGCACTACTTATTGGGTGCGGTCATTTCTGTTATTACTGATAATGTGGCTAACATTTATTTTAAGACACAGAAAAAGCTATCACCGAAGCTAGCGAAGTGGTAGCAATTCCTAGCCGAATATGATTTCATGTGGGTATATAGACCTGAATGGCAAAACTAAGTGGCGGACGCTCTCAGCCGCAAAGAAGTCGAGGCGTATGTGGCCGCTTTGACTATCGTGACAATGGATTTTCTTGACGGACTTAGGCAGTAAGCGAAGGAGGATCCTAGCTACTGCGAACTCTGTGAGAAGATCAAACAGGGCTTGGTGCAAAGCTATTGGGTCGAGGAGGACCTAATTTATGCACGTGGTGGGAAAATGTATGTTCCTGCGGAAGAGGACTTACAAAGGGTTTTGTTGTGAGCGACACATAATCCTCAATGGGCCGGACATCTGGGGGTGGAAAGGATGATGGCGCTTGATAACTCTATGAAATGAGAGTTATCATAGCACTTTTAGACTTAAATAAGTAATACTTAAAGAGTAAATGATATATTTTTATTGCATTTTTTTATATTTTGCATAACAAATTCATTTTAGTTTATTTTTAATAAATTTAGTTATTTTAGAATAATTTGTGTTCTTAGATCATATGCATAAATGTAGGTAATCGAAAGCTCAAATTCAAGACAGGAATGCTGATGCAATATGCTTACAAAAATAAGGAAAGAACTTGGCTACTAAAGAATTGAACAAGTCTGGAACAGTGCAGATACTGTAGCCGTTGTGTAGCAACCATTGCTATAGCATTCCTCGAACAACGACAGAGAAAATTTTGCGAGAAATACTCATAATATTGTCATCTATAGTTTCTTAATCTGGAATATACACGTCCTAGACTTACGTTTACCCTAATTTTCAACAATAAAATGAGTACACATCATAAGAAAAAAAGAGAGCCGTCAACCAAGATAAAAAACCGAAAAGAAACAAACAAAACACAAAGTTCAAGAGCAAAAATCAAGGCTGCACCAATGGAGAATTTACCGGAATCAATTGGATTCCAGTTGTTCTTATTCTTCTTTTGATTTCTTGTTCATTCTTTGACATGAGAACGTATTTTTCGACTAAACCTTTGTTGTTTAGTTTTCTTTAACAAACTATGAACTTGCCGACTGAACCTTTGTTGTTTGGTTTTCTTTAATAAACTATGAGCTAATAATATTTGTGGTTAAGTGATAAACAATCTTAATGAGTTCTTAACTAAATTTAAATATTGCTACATGTTTACTATAGCATTTTGTTGTGATAGCAGTTATTTAAAGTCATTATTTCGGCTGCCTACCCATTTAATGATACAAGTTAAGAAAGAGCCACAAAAGGGCCTATCTTAGTGGAACATATCAGAACAATACTTGGTTTTAGATTGTGTTTCCTGGATTGAGTTTAACTTGAGTCCAAAAGGGTCATACTTAATATAAAACTAATGATGTACTAGATATAAGGATTCACCTTGTACGGTAAATAGAACCTAAACGTGTAATATTATATTTTATGCTGGCATAACAATTGGTCACTCTTAAGTTGCATATAAATATAAGACATCTAACATACGAAAACTAAGAATTCTGCCTGAATTTAATCACTCAACTACTTCATTCCTATTTATTTCATCCTTTTGCGTGACGCGAAAGTTTACTTTCTACATATTCATTTATTACATTTTATTACATAGTTTATTAGTTTAATTGTTGATCTATTTTCATTTAAGGCAAATTGTGATGTTAAGATTGCTGTAGCAATTTCAGTAACATCAATTATTGTGGAGACAATCTTGAATACTTATCATTATATTACTTACTGTGTACACTTACACATTTACACCCATATCATTTGAATTTATACCAACAAGTTTTTGGCGCAGTCGCCGGGGATTGATTGTTTATTGAAATTTTTGAATTTAATTTTAACAGTGTTAAACATTGATTTTATTTTAATTGGCTTATTTTGTTGGCAGGAAACTCTTACATGTTCAAATACAAACCTATTAAGTTTCAATTTGATCTAGAGATTGGAAGAACTGCAAGGAGATTAAGAAGAGAGCACACAAATTCAAAAGATGTTGTAGCAATGGATCGTGTTGTGCAAATTTTATTGAACTCGCAAGTGCACGAATATATTGTAGAATAAATTAATAGTGATGAGTTTCGATCCCACGAGGAGGTAGATTTTAATATTATGTAGAGTTAATTTTCTAAGTGGGTGATTGGATTTGTGGTGGAAGTGATTTAGATTATCTTAAACTTTAAATTAAAATAGCGGGAATAACTTGAAGTGAAATCTATTAAAATAAAGTGCTTGGGTATTTGGATCTGCATCAACATGCACCATGAGCTTAATATTCCTTATTAGTGCCAATTAAATTATGAAGGGGGTTTCCACTCCTCATGAATCACACTCTAATCAATATGGTGCTAAGGGCTTATCATGCCAAATAGTAATAACCTTGTACTAGGGAGCCGGTTAAATCAGTATGGTATCTAGACAAGATTATTACTATCTATCGAAATATCCACAAAAATCAGAGCGGAAGAGAAAGTAAATTTATTAAATAAACCCCATGGAACATGTTGAGACTTCACCTTCAACCCAAGCTTGAAAGAAAATTAGTTGAATTAGTGGTAAAATATGAATTTATTAAAATACGTAGAAAATACAAGATGGAGAAAGAATTACCGAAAATGGAGCTAAAAAATGAATTCATGGGTGTCAAATTAGGGGAGAAGCCCCCTTTTTATAGATACACAAAGTAAATCATGGTCATCGGATTAAAAATAATTTGGACACTCAGGATTGCGCCACGTGTCAACAGTACGCGGTTTGACCACGCGGTTTAAACAGTAACGTGGTATGAACAATGAGGCGGCTTGAATAGTGACGTAGTTTGGTTATAAATAATTTCGTGTATATGCATGTACCGTACGCACGATTTTCAGTCCACTAACATGCTGCCACATCACCAATCAACAGTACATAAGAATTTTAGTCTAATAAGATTGTGACACCTCGTCGGTGAATGTTATGTCATCGGTCAATGCCACGTCATCATTCCGTAATGTGAACAGTGTCGTGAATAGTAACATGGACAGTACCGTGTACATGTGAATAGTACCGTACATGTGAACAGTGCCATTTTTTCTTTTATACTCCTCCTAAACTTTTTTATTGTCCTGAGTTTAAAAGTGATGTTCGTTTTGCTGTCTGATCTTTCGTTCATTGTGAAATGACCATGATGCCCATAAAATACTCAATTATAATACAACACGCATAATTAAATCACAAGAAACTTAAATACATAAAAGTATGGATGTTAATGAGACTTGGAGTGTAAAATGGTAATTTTCTCCTTTATAAATATATGCTTTCTAGCACTCAACACATCCTCCAACCAGCTTGTTGCTAATCCCTAGTAAATTAAGCGAAAATAAAATTTAAACTCTAAATGATTTTTTTTTAAAAAAATCGTGTTTATTCAATCAGACTAATGGTAACAATCAAATAAAAGTATAAGTATTATTTCCAGTCAGATCCACATCAACCATCCACATGAATCAGTCCAACAGACTTTGTCATACTTATAGTAATCAAGCCACTTTCAAGAATGACATGTCAAACCCCAAAAGCTCACCGATAGTAGTGACACTCTCACAAAAAAATTACCCAATAGAAATAGTCACTCCAATGAATGGTGAATTGAGAGAAAATAATAAAGAAATATTATCACACACTCTCGCCAACATAAAAGGAATAAGCCCATAGCTTAGAAATAACACAATCTTTAAGTCAAATAAAATGCTAGTCAAACCAATTTATTTATTTATTTTTTTATGCACACTACATCTTTTTAGCCTATATAGCTTCTACTTCAGACTATAAATCCCTAAAATCAAGAAGCATCAGCATGATTAAGCATTTCAATTATTCTTTCTTACATACCTAAGACAACTAACTCTTCTCCAGTTAGTGAGTTAGATAAACTGCCCAAAGGTTTTAGGGCTCTTGGGATGATGCTTAACATTTGGTTTCCTCTAACAAAAGCAGCTTCTGAGACCAATTTTGACAACCCTCGGTTACCTCTTCCATACATCAAGTGTAATTTTCTCTCTGCTATGCTTCGACTAAGATCTATGCTGCCTCAACGAACTCTTTATGTTTGCCATAGTTAAATCCATAAAGCACACAAATCTTCTTGAATTGTTTATTGAGAATAGCTGCCATTGGAATACTTCTCAAAAGTAATTTGTGAGTGCTTAACAAAAAATCATATTTAAGAATCTTGGTGACAGTGGGTCACAGCTGTGTATGAGGGAGCATGTTGTGTCAATTAACGCGTAAAGCACACGGCTTGAGAGTAAAAAAAGAAACAGTAAAAAGAAAAAAATGATAAAATAAAATTATTAAAGACAATAATGCAAATGATAAAACAACAATGAAATAAAACAACAGTGAAGTAAAAGGATATTTATAAGTAGTTGTGACTGTGGCTCACATCTTCCTCTAGTTTTACGTCCAGAAACAGCTTGAATGCCCTCTATGAGTCGAGGATGGGAAGAGCCCTCTATGGGTCGAGGATGGGAAGAGCCCTCTATGGATTGAGGATGGGCTTCCCATCCAATTTTCTTATAAACTGGCAAACATGGTCGTTTATAGTCAGATTCCCGAGACAATATTGTGCACGCTCTTTCTAGAATAATAGCCATAATTGGAGAATTGCTTCTTATACATATCCACTAGAATGCATTTGAAGAGACAAAAATATATCATCTAATGACTCTTTATTCAAGCCATCCCTAATGAATTGAATTTTATCTTCCCTGTTATCAGATACCATTCCTAAAGAACATAGTTTTTTATCGCATCTCATTCTCGCACATTTATGACAAGCAACATAAAGTCTTCGAGCTCTTCGTTTTCTTGCATAATTTTCTTTACCACAACCAGGCATGTATGCAATAAATTTGGGAGGCAACTCAATTGCCAATCGTACTTTGGCCTCGATTAACCAGCGGATGTCAACAGGTATGTTATTCCTCATAAGCAATCACATACGTTCGGGCCGAGCTTTGTAGATTGTAAGGAGGGCATTCTGAGGAAGTGAAGGGAATAGATTGTGAAGCTTTATTAAAATCTCATTTATATCCATACCTTCGCCTTAGAATATCAGTTATTATGGGAAACTGAAGTAATCAACTTGATTGTCACGGAGTACAGTTATCCGCCACTTAACTGGGGTAACAAACTAAAGCACACAAACAAAGTAACAAACTAAAACACACAAAGAAAATTACAATGGTCAATTACAATCGTCCCCTTATTGAATTTTACCTCAAGCTTCAACTGGATGTCATAGATACCTCCCTTAATGTCTCTGAGTTGTCTTTATGAAGCCTCAACATGGGATACTAACTCTGGTGGTTGTAGATCTCAAATATGATGTGTTTTACAAAATTGAATCTGTCTTCTGATATGAGAATTTACACGTTAAAGTTGTCTAAGAAGGTCTAGGAGAATTTACACTGGTTGGCTTGGGAATTTGCCTTTCTCAATAGTCATTGCTAGAGTTTGAACTAAAGAGACAAGTTATCCCACCATTTTCTCGAGGTTTGAAGCTTATTGGGATTGAAAGTTGAAGTCTACTCTCATCTTATTTCGTAGTTCATCAATGATGCGGTTCTGTTGCTCGATCGTGGAGTGAGTAAGATTCTTGAAATGCTGGATTGCATCCTCCCATGGTCTGGGTTGAGATTAATTCTGGTTCTGATTGTATGGTCCAAATGGTGGCCAAGAGGCTTGAGGAATTTGAGGAATTGGTTGCATTGGTGGAGCTGGAGATGTTGGTCCATTCTATTGGAATCCTTGAGATCATGAAAAATTGGGGTGGTCTCTCCATGCAGGGTTATATGTGTTGGAGTATGGGTTGTAATTTGATGGTTTTCTCATTACACTTATGGCATTGACTTGATCTGAATATAAGTCATGGTCATGTGGTTCTGTTGATTTAGCAGTCGTTAACGATGTTATTTGTTGGGAAAGAAATCCCAAATCTCTAATGCACTTTTTGACATTAGCTCTCTTGTACTTGTTTTTATTAGCCATTCTTGCACATGCGACATTAATCCCTCCAAAACGTATTGACATTGGTGCCATTTCTCGTACCCATGATGTGGCCACTTCAAGAGCAGCCCATTGAATCGCTCCCATGCTTCGAAAAACTGTTCGTCTTCTCTCTGGATAAACTCTGAAATTTTTCTACAAATAAGTTATTTTTTTAATCAAATGTTATTGATGCCAATGTGCAACTGTACACAACAAGTAATAAAGTGATGAATAATTAAGTTCGTCTCCACAAGGATTAATGTTACTAGAAATGCTACAGCAATCACAATAGTGAAATCTACCTTGATTCCGAGAGGAACAAATGTAAAGTTGGTTACTATTGAAATTGATAATTGTGAGAGAATAAAATGAAACAATGCAGTAATGAAATAAATTAAATAAAAATGTGTCAAAGAGTCAAATGAGAATAAGGTAGGTGAATGATCAAACTCTCTTTATGGGCTGACTGCTTTTCATCAAGTTAACACCAGTTGGGCAGACTTTATTTTGCATCATCAACTATCGCATATTGGAATTCTCATACCTGTAAGTATCTTAGCAATGACTAGTTGCTATTCCACCTATGGCATGGCATTATGAACATCCATTCTCTCCACTCTATAAGGTGAGTAAGTATGTCTAAGTTATCACAAATCTTAACTTCAAGTATGGCCCTTATGAGATTCAAGATAAACTTAATCCAGGAAACTTAAATTAAGATCAAGTATTACTCTAATAATATCTATTAAGACATACCCTTTTGCGGCTCTATCTTAACTTGAACCATTAAATGGGTGGTTAACCGAAATAACAGTTATAATAATAGCTATTAGAGTAAAATGCTACAGCAGTGACATAACAACTCATAAGAACGGTCAAGAACCCAGTGGATCATTTGTCACTCAACTACAATCAAGTTTAGTTCATATTTTGAAAGAGAAAAACAAACAACAACATATTGGTCACGAAATACATTGGTTTAATCAAAGAGTGAAGAAAGAATAAGTGAAGAACGATAGATAGTGAATCCAAATAACTCTGCTGAATTCTTCAATGATGCGGCCTTGGTTCCCTTGAGATCTGATCTTCTTCTTCTTTTTCTCTCCAATTTTTCCAAAGATAAATCCTTGCCGCCATTTTTATGTGACGTGCACTTCCTTTTATAACTGAAAACTAGGGTAAACAAAAGCCTCGAGCATACATGAGTCAAATTAAAAAACTGCAGATCGCAATTCTATAGCTAACCCGCTAAGTTTTCTCCCTCTGTGTTCCAGGATTGCTACAGCAATGGTTGCTCCAGCAACGGCTATAACACTGCAATGTTCCCGGTTGTGTTTCACTTCTTTTATGGCCATATTCTTTCTTCTTCTTGCTAGCCTAATATCTCAGCATCCCTTCATGAATTATGAACTTCTAAAAACCTACAATTATGCACATGTTTTGAGCACAAATTACTTTAAATCAAGTAAAACTTATCAAGACTCAACTAAAATGGATGTTTATGTAAACTATAACCAAAATATAATAAAAACACATCATTTACTCTCTAAGTGGTATTGATTTAAGTCTAGAATTGTCGTAATAACTCTCATTTCATAGAGTTATCAGCAGACAATGTATTGAACCATGAACGAGTTCTATCCTTTAAAGAAAATGAGAATAATCTAAGTTTAACATCATCGTCTAAAAAAATCTCATATTTAAAAGTTTGACAAATAACATGAAAATCATTCAAATGATTATATTGGTCCTCATTTTCTAGGCCATAGAATGTTGGGAGATAATTTAGCGCACTAGGTTTTAACTCAAAACTCCTAACAACTACATTTGGGTATCTTATACATGATGTGCACAAATTAGCTAAGGGAATGAAGAAGTCCTTAAATGGCCTCTCTGGTGATTATTGTTGTTGTTGCAAATCCATTTTTATTTTATTTTTTATTGCAATGTGTTTGTGTGTGTGAAGTATGTTTTCAAGTTCAAACTCCATGGGCTCAAGATTAGGTAATTGTGACCTTCGACCATGCATGCAATAAATACAAAAAATGATAATAAAACTAATAAAAATAAAGAAAAAGGAGAAATTACAATACTAACTTTATCACGCTGTTACAACCTTACTATGAGAACACACTAAAACAATACGTGAAATAAATTAACTAAAATTAAAATAAGTTAAAAAGATAAAAGAAAAACAACTTGAAAATTAAATTATAAAATTTTAAAGAAGAGAAAAAGAAAAGAAATCCTTACCTCAAAATGTAGATTCACTTTTTTTTTTATTTCATAAGAAAAATTACATGAAAATAACAAAAAAATAAAATTATTTACAAAAATTAGTTTTATGAATTAAAATAACTTACCTCCCCGGCAACGGCGCTAAAAACTTATTGTGCAAATTTTATTGAACTCGCAAGTGCACGAATCTATTGTAGAATAAATCAATGGTGACGAGTGTCGATCCCACGAGGAGGTGGATTTTAATTATATGTGGAGTTAATTTTCTAAGTGGGTGATTGGATTTGTGGTGGAATTGATTTAAATTATCTTAAAAGTTAAATTAAAATGGCAGAAATAACTTGAAGTGAAATCTATTAAAATGAAGCGCTTGGGTATTTGGATCTGCATCAACATGCACCATGGGCTTAATTTTCCTTATTAGTGTCAATTAAATCATGAGGAGGGTTTCCACTCCTCATGAACCATACTCTAATCAATATGGTGCTAAGGGCTTATCGTGCTAAATAGTAATAACCTTGCACAAGGCCGTCGATTGAGCCAGTGCGGTATCTAGACAAGATTATTACTATCTATCGATAAGAAGTCAAAACATCCACAAAAATCAGAGGGGAAGAGAAAGTAAAATTACTAAATAAAGCTCATGGAACATGTTGAGACTTCACCTTCAACCCAAGTTTGAAAGAAAATTAGCTACTCATAATTGAACTAGGGGTAAAATAGAAATTTATTAAAATACGTAGAAAATACAAGATGGGGAAGGAATTACAGAAAATGGAGCTAAAAAATGAATTTAGGGGTGTCAAATTAGGGGGAGCCCCTTTTTATAGATACACTGAATAAATCATGGTCATCCGATTAAAAATAATTTAGATGCTCAGGATTACGCCACGTGTTAACAGTACGCGGTTTGACCACGTGGTTTGAATAATAACTTGGTATCAACAGTGAGGCGGCTTAAATAGTGACGCAGTTTGGTTTTAAATAATTCTGTGTATATGCATGTACTGTACGCATGAGTTTTAGTCCACTAACATGCTGCCACGTCACCAATCAACAGTACATAAGAATTTTACTCCAATAGGATTGTGACACTTCATCAGTCAATGTCATGTCATCGTTCCGTATATGTGAATAGTGTCGTGAACAGTAACATGGACAGTATCATACATGTGAACAATGTCATTTTCCTTTTATGCTTATCCTAAGGTTTTCGATTGTCCTAAGTTCAAAAGTGATGTTTGTTTTGCTATCTGATCTCTCGTTCATTATAAAATGATCATGATGCCTCTAAAATACATAAAATACTTAATTATAATACAACACACATAATTAAATCACAAGAGACTTAAATACATAAAAGTAGGGATGTTAGTGAGACTTGGAGTATAAAATGGCAAGTTTCTCCTTTATAAATATACATTTTCTAGCACTCAACAGATGGCTTAAAAGATGTGGAAAACTTGACACCTCTTGAAGAAATACAACCAGTTAATGGTCGAGAAGGTCAGAATGGAAAAAATGATCAAGGACAACCAGGAAACAACATCATATACATGGCAGACGATAGAGATAGAGCCATTAAAGACTATGCCGTGTCGACCCTTCAAGTCATGCATCCTGGAATAGTTATACCTGAAAATTTTGAGTTTAGATTAGTGATGTGTCAGATGCTACAAACAGTGGGGCAATTTAATGGACTGCCATAAGAAGATCCTCATCTACATCTTAAACTAGTTTTGGAAGTGAATGATACTTTCAAGATTGCTGGAGCATCACAGGAAGCATTAAGGCTCAGACTTTTCTCATTTCTTTGAGAGATCGAGCAAGAGCATGGTTGAATTCTCTACTATTAGATTCTATCACCATATGGAATGACTTGGCTGATAAACTTTTAATGAGATACTTCCCTCCGACCAATAATGCAAATTTCAGGAACGAGATTACATCTTTCAACCAACTTGGAGATGAGAGCTTCTATGATACATAGGAAATATTTAAATAACTACTCAAAAGGTGTCCTCATCATGGTATCCTTTGCTGCATATAGTTTTTAAACTTTTTACAATGGTCTCAACTCAAGCACTAGATTAATGGTGGATACTTCAGCAAATAGAGACTTGTTATTTAAATCCTATAATGAAGCCTATCAAATTTTAGAAAGAATTGCTAACAGCAATTATCAGTGGCCATCAACAAGACAAACTGCAGCAAGAGGAACAACAGGGGTTCCTAATATAGATGCTTTGACAACATTGTCAGCCCAAGTAACCTCGTAAACAAATATGGTGAAGGCTATGACTATTGCTCTAGTAACTGTCAACCAAGTTGCCGAGGTCTCTTGTGTTTATTGCAGAGAATTACACTTATTTAATAAAGGTCCTGGGAATCCAGCTTCAGCCAATTATGTGGACAATTTCAATAGACACAATCAAAGCAATCCGTATTCAAACATCTATAATCCTGGATGGAGGCAGCACCCAAACTTTCATGGAGCAACCAGAATCAGCCTGCAGCAACACCCAGTGGACAAAATAGACCTACTCAACCACCAGGATATTATCAGTAAAATCAAGGGCAAAGAAGCATAACAATGATCAACTCAGCTCCTTTGAAGCTTTGATTAAGGATTATATTGTGAAGAATGAAGTGGTTGTCCAAAGTCATGGTGTATCTTTGAGAAACATGAAAAATCAAATTAGACAGCTTGCTACAACATTAAGCAACAGACCTCAGGGCAGTTTACCCAGCAACACAAAAGACGCAAGAAAAGAAAGGAAAGAGTACTGCAAAGTGATTAACTTGAGATTTGGAAATGATATTCATAGTCCAGTTGGTGTATCAAAAAGAAAAGTTGAGTCTATTTCAATCCAAAGAGAAACTCAAATTGAAGAAAAGCCACAATTCTCCACTTCACTGCACACTAGTGAGAACAGTGCAGCTACAACATCTATAAAAAAATGATTATCTAACTCCTGCGGACAAAAATGCTACAGCACCAGCTCAGAACATGGCAAAAGAGAAGCAGTCTGCACAACCTGTTAAAGCACAGCAGTTTCGGCACCCACCACCCTTTCCTCAAAGGTTCCAGAGACAGTAACAAGACAAGTAGTTCAATAAAATCTTGGGAGTGCTGAAACAACTACATATCAATATGCCTTTTGTGAAAGCTCTAGAGTAAATGTCGAATTATGCAAAGTTTTTTAAGGATATTTTGACAAAGAAAAGAAGACTTGGAAATTTTGAAACAATTACTCTAACACAAGAGTGCAACCGCATGCTTCAAAGCAAGATACCGTAGAAGATGAACAATCCATGAAGCTTCACAATCCCATGCTCCATAGGCACTAAATACAGTGGCAAAGCTGTTAACATGAATATTTCTTTAATAATGATTTTGATCATAACAAACTTGATTAAGTCTTTAAAAGCTTAAATGTTTTTAATACATTTTAAATAAATCGTTATTTTGAAATGGTAAAGGTTTGAACTTAAATGAAAAATGATTTTATGAAATTTGGTTTTCAATTTCATGTCCTTATTAAAATACCTTCTTGATACTGTCGGTAATCCGATATTATGATAACGGCTAACCGATATCAAGCATACTTGGAGATTTAGTTTCTGGACACTGTCGGCGATCCGACATCTTGATAATGGCTAACCGACATAGAATAGAATTCAAGTTTAACTTCTGGACACTAATGGCAAACCGACTTCTTGAAAATAGTAAGCCGACATTTGCTTTGTTGGTAGTGGAAGATAACGGCAATCCGACATTTTTATAACGGTGATCCGATAATTTGAAAATCTATCCAACGGTCACTTGCTCAAGTCAAAACGGTGATCTGACTTCTAGTTAATGGCGATTCAACTTCGAGCAAAAAGTTAATAATAGCTAGTTTTCAACTTCAACTATAAATAATCTCAATCAAATTCAAACAAGAGTTGATCACAACGTTATCATTGAGCAAATTATTGAGCATACAACTTTCATTGAGCTTTAAATTCTTGTATACATTTCATTTACTCACACTTTAGAATTTCATTTGTAATCAAACACATTGTGTCTGAGAGATTTATTTTGTAATCTTTTTTAAAATCAAATTAAAAGGTTGTAAGTGTTGGTGTTGGGATACACTTACGTTAAGAGATTGGAGATAATCTCTTGTTGTAAAGGTTTATTAACACCTTGGCAGTCAATTGTAAGTGTGGTTAAAGTCTTAGAGGCTTGCTTACTGGAATCCTCAAGCCCGGTGAGCTTGGAGGTGTGGACGTAGGCACAATTAACCGAACCATATAAAAATCAAGTGTTTGTTCTCTCTTCCCTTACTCTTTTATTATTGTGCTTGATTAAATTTATTATTTATGTTCTTATTAAGGCAATAGATCAAATTGTTGTGTGGTTTTTTTTTGCATAAGTTTTTAAAATCCCAATTCACCCCCTTGTGTTGCTTAGATAATATTTCATTTGATATCAAAGCGAGGTTCTCTTATTAAGACTGAACTGTCTAGAGTAAAAGATCAACAGCAACCCAAAATGACTCAACCTTTAGGATAAGACAGTCCACAACTAGACCACCATTCTTTGATGGTAATAATTACCCATATTAGAAAACTAGGATGAGAATTTTTTTGCAAGCCCTAAATTATGAAATTTGAGAAATTATTTATGATGGTTCATTTATGTCTATGACTAAAAATGAAGTAGGAAATGATATTCCAAAACCTTCAAGTCCATGGAGTGAGTTAGAAAAGAAAAAGATGTCTTTAAACTTTGAACTAATTAATGCTCTGTTTTTTGCTCTAGATAAGAAAGAATTTCATAGAGTATCTAGTTGTGAGAGTGCTCAAGAAATATGGAATAAACTTGAGGTTTTCTATGAAGGGACAAATGATGTTAAAGAGTTTAAAATCAGTAAGTACACTCGTCAATATAAATTATTCCAAATGGAAAAAAATGAAAGTGTGTATTCTATGTATACACGATATAGTCAACACCCTAGGAGCTCTAGGAAAGACTTTTTCGAATAGCGAGAGAGTCAAGAAAATCATTAGGTCACTTCCAAAAGAATGGAGACTTAAAAGGACTGCCATTGAAAAAGCCAAAAATTTAAATACTTTACCTATTGATGATTTAATTGGCTCTCTCATTTCATATGAAGAAAACTTGGCAATAGAAAAAGGGCACGAGGAGAAGAAGAAAAGCATTGCTTTCAAAGCTTCAAAACATGAGAGTGATGAAGAAAGCGAGCTGGATGATAAGGAGATGGCTATGCTAACTAGAAGATTCAAAAAATTCTACAAGAAAACTAGTGAGCGGAGAAAGTTTAGAAACTTCAAGAATCAAAAGGAGAAGAATGAGCGAATCACTTGCTATGAATGCAAAAAGCCTGGACACATATGATCAAAATGTCCTCTTCTCAACAAGCTCAAGAATAAAGCAATGGTAACCACATGGGATGATAGCGATGAGGAAACGAGTGACGATGAAGAGTATCAAGAGATGACAAATTTAGCTCTCATAGCAATCAGGGAAGAATCAATGGATGAACTTGATGAGGTAAGTGATCTTCTACATATGATGAATTACATGATGCTTTTAAAGAATTACATGATGAGTGGATGAAAAATGGTAAAAAAAAATGCATGTCTTAAAAAGAAAATATTAGAACTTACAAATGAAAAGGATGTCATGCAAAAATGCAAAGATTATTTGAATGAGAAGATAAAAGAATTAGAATTAGAAAATAAAATGTTGCATGATAAGATTGCATCTTTTAAAGGTAAACAAAGTACTTCATATGAGCATGGAAAATACATCTTGATGAATTGATAAAAGAGAATGAAGTGATTAAGAAGAAGAATAATGAGCTAAATGAAATTGTGCTAAAATTCAAAAATGGACAAAAGATGTTGAATAACTTTCTTAACTCACAAAAATGTGTATTTGACAAAGCAAGTATTGGCTATAAGCCAATTTTGAAACAAAAATATTAAAAGAATTATTTTGTAAAGAGTACCTCCATTAATAATCAAGTTGTATGTTATTATTGTAATCAAGGTGATCACATGAAAAATAGATGTCCAGTGAAAAGAAATGTATATTAGGGTGTGAAATGTATTTGGGTTCCAAAAAGAACCATTGCTAACACTCAAGGACCTAAGAAATTTTGGGTACCTAACACTTAGAAACAATTTTTGCAAGGATCAAAGAAAAAGAAAAATAAGTGGTACTTGGACAGTGGATATTCAAGACACATGACAGAAAATCACTCTTAGTTTTCAAGTTTTAGCAAGATTGAAAATGGTGGAAACGTATCCTTTAGAGATAACTCAAAAGGAAAAATTATTAGTATCAGAAATGTTGGTAATGTATCCTCTACTCTTATTCAAAATGTGTGTTTAGTTGAAAATTTGAAACACAATTTGCTTAGCATCAGTCAATTGTGTGATAAGGGTTATAAAGTTGTTTTTGATAAAAATAGATGTGTTATTGAGAATGTATGTGATGGTAAGATTTTGTTTGTAGAAAATAGATGTGTTAATGTTTATACCATTAATATAGATTGTGCATCTACCCATGATAAATGTTTTTCTACATTGCATGATGATGGTTGGTTATGGCATCGAAGACTAGGACATGCAAGCATGAATTTGATTTCAAAGATCTCCAAAAATAATTTAGTTAAACGTCTTTCAAAAATCAACTTTCAAAAAGATAGAATTTTTGAAGCATGTCAATTTGATAAACAAATCAAAACTTCTTTTAAAAGCAAAAATCATATTTGTGCTTCAAAACCTCTTTAATTACTTCATATATATTTATTTAGACCTTCATGATATACTAGCTTGAGTGGAAAGTATTATACTTTTGTAATTGTTGATGATTTTTCAAGATATACATGGATATTATTCTTAGTTAATAAGGATGATGCTCTTGATGCATTTAAAGTATTTTGTAAGAAAATTCAAAATGAAAAAGGGTATGGTATTGCATGCATTTGGAGTGATCATGGAGGGGAGTTTGAAGTTATTGAGAGAAAGAATAGGTCGATTCAAGAAATGGCTAGGACCATGTTGAATGAAAATTCTTTACGTAAGTATTTTTGTGCTGAGGCCAACACCGCTTGTTATATTTTAAATCGTGTGTTGATAGACCTCATCTCAATAAAACTCCATATGAGCTTTGTAACCAAAAGGATACACCACATGGAAATCAAGAGGAGCAGCATGAAGAAACAAATGCAAAGTAAAATGAAGGTACTTCTCAATCACTCCCTAAGGAGTAGAGGTATATTTCTTTTCATCCTAAAGACTTGATTTTAGGAGATCCCTCATGTGGCATAACAACTAGATCATCATTTAAAAATACTTGTGAGCATGCTGCATTTATATCTCAAATTGAACCAAAATCCTTTGCGGATGCAAAAAATTATGAATCTTGGATTATGACAATACAAGAGGAGTTAAATCAATTTGAGAGAAATAATGTATGGGAATTAGTTTCTAAACTGGAACATCAATCCATTATAGACACTAAATGGGTATTTAGAAACAAAATTGATGAATGCAGTATAGTTGTAAGGAATAAAGCTAGATTAGTAGCTCAAAGTTACAACCAAGAAGAGGGAATTGATTTTGATGAAACATTTGCACCTATAGCTAGATTAGAATCCATTAGGATGCTCTTAGCATTTGCATGTCATAAAGATTTCATTTTATTTCAAATGGATGTCAAGAGTGCTTTCTTAAATAGTTATATTATTAAGGAAGTTTATGTGAAACAACCCCCTGGTTTTGAAAATGAAAAATTTCCAAATCATGTTTACAAGTTGTCAAAAGCATTGTCTAGATTAAAGCAAGCACCAAGAGTATAGTATGATAGACTTAAGAATTTCTTGTTGGATAACGATTTTTCGATGGGTGAAACGGATACTACTCTCTTTATTAAGCATAAGAATCAAGATATACTTGTTGTTCAAATTTATGTTGATGATAATATCTTTGGTTCTACTAATGAATTGTTGTGTAAAGAATTTCATCTCGTATGAGTAAAGAATTTGAAATGAGTATGATGGGCGAGTTGAAGTACTTCCTTGGGCTTCAAATAAAACAAAATAAGGAAGGAATTTTTATAAATCAAGCCAAGTATGTGAAACACCTACTCAAGAGATTTGGCATTGATGACTCAAAGACCAAAAGCACTCCAATGAGCACAACAACCAAGCTTGACAAAGATGAAAAATGTAAAGAAGTTGATATCAAAATATATCGAGGTATGATCGGCTCTTTACTTTACTTAACTGCAAGTAGACCCAATATCATGTTTAGTATATGTTTGTGTGCAAGATTTTAATCATGTCCCAAGTAATCTCATTTACTTGTTGTAAAAATAATTTTCTATTATTTGAATGGAACCATAGATCTTAGCCTTTGGTATCCTAGAGGAACTCATATAGATTTAACTTGTTATTTAGATGCGGATTTTTCCGGTTACAAAGTCAATAGGAAAAGTACTAGTGGAACTTGCCATTTACTAGGTTATTCACTTGTTTCATGGTTTAGTAAGAAACAAAATTTGGTTGCACTCTCAACTACTGAGGTTGAATATATTGCCACAGGGAGTTGTTGTGCACAAGCTCTTTAGATGAAACAAAAGGGAGATATTGCAAGAGTTTATTTCTACGGAAAAATAACTTACCGATATTTTACAGAACTTCTTTACGAAGATCAATTTTTAAAAATTCGGCATGAACTTAGGATGATGAAATTTTCACATTAACATTTCTACTTATGTTATTAAGTCTATTAAAATTGATTGATTAATGATTATTGATGTCTGTGAGGTATTTGAGCATGATATATAGGTGACGTGTTTGAATTATTAATTTTTTGAATGCTTGCATGAATTGATTGTTTGAATACATGTGAGTTCATGAATCATGCTTTAAACTAGCCCTTAAAACATTTTGGATCAATGAAATGATCTTGGCCAAAAATTAAAATAGATGTACGAAACCATAAGTTATAGAAAACGGATTGTCGTTTTCTTAATAAACGGTTAACCGTTTTATTGATAGAAACCAAGGAAATCATTCTGGATGTTAACAGTTCGCCGATTTCATAATAACAACTCATCGTTTTCTAAGAAAATTTGGGTGTGCATTCTGGAAGCTATCGGTCCACCGTTAATAGGATAATGGGCGATCGATATCATGAATGAAATAGAACAAGGTTCTGGAAACTATCTGCTCACCGATAAGGGGATAATGGCTCGCCGATATCACGGGTTATCAGAACAATGAACGATTTTATCTTCATTTCTCGATTAGTTCTGAACCGCCAGCTGCATCTCTCTCTTTCTCTCAAACTAATCATTTTTCTTGCCTTTTTTCACCAAATTAAAATTATAAAATCAATCCTCATCCTTTTTAGAATCATTTGAACCGATCAAAACTAGTTTTTAACTCCAAAATTGAAAAATCCCAATTTTCAAACCCTAGAACCAACAAACCTGTTCTTGCTTACTTTGACCAGATTTTGTTAAATTTTAACTTGCATTCACTCTATATACTCTCCAACTTCCTTTCTACCAATTTTATTTCTTCCAAAAACATTCATGTCTACAAGACAGAGGTGTGCCCGAACCAAGCAAACAGCTTCAAGCAATCCCAGTTCCTCCAAGCCTCTTTCTTAGGATTTTGACAGCCTACATTTTCCAAATGGTCACATGGCTCAGGGATTTCACAAGAACTTCATGGAAAAAGTGGTAACTTCTTCATTCTACATTGATATTGATAACTTCTCTGATATTACTATATGTGGTAGAACTATTCCTCAAATATTAAAACAATGGGATGAAGCCTTAGGCATTGAAGAGCGAGTCTATGAAAACTAGTTAGGGTGTTTTACTCTAATATGGAACTTTCAGTTACCGAAAAAGATAGGGTCGTGACACATGTTGGAGGTGTTAGGATTGAGTTTGATGTTTTTGAGCTTAGTTATATTCTTGGAATCTCTAATAAGGGGTTATATCTGTATACTTCCAGAAAAGAACTTCATTTTAGCCAGTTCACTCACTTTAAGAGGGTTAGGAATATTTGTAGACGACACGATAACTTCAACGAGGTCTACTCATTGTCTTTTCGGTCTCAGTTGTTACCCTTCCAGATCTGTATTCTTCACAGCATTATACAGCACATGATTACCCCTAGGCAAGGTCATAGTGATGAGGTGACTAGATTGGATATTAGTTTACTTGACTCTCTCATCCGAGGGAGGAAAGTACATCTCGCATTCACTATTATGTGTCACATGCTCTCTGTCCTTACTGTGTCTAATCGGTCTCTTCCATATGGTAGCATTATCAGTAAGATTCTTTGACACTTCCATGTTCTCTTAACCAAACCTGTCTATGTTGAGACCAAAAAGCTAGGTAGGGAAATTATTTCAGGGATTGGTTTTCATTGGAGGCAAGGCAAGTTGATCAAGGTTAAATTCTCTAAGAATGAGGACACTTTGGTAGTTCCGAAGGATGACCGAATGCTCAATGACGTTTATTCAGAGGATGAGTTACCCAATTTTTGACTTGGTGCTAGACCTTATGCCCCTCGCCAAGCAGCAGCAGCCCCATCTCAAGATGAGGAGACAACCGAGCTAGTTGTGCCTCATGCATCACCTTCAGTTTTTAAAGACTGCATCTAGCATCTCGTCAACAAAATGGAAACCCTTTCCATGCAGCAGCAGCAACTCCAATCCAAATTTGAGACTTTTCAGCAATAGATTTTAAACCAGCAGATAGAACTACTTGCTGGCCATCGACGTATCCTTGGTCCCTTTGGTTACGATCCTGGCAGTTCCTCTTCGCAGCCCCCATCTTAGTTTCTGCATCTATACATTTCGTGCAAACATTACTCATGTCCTATAGTTCTTATAATACTATTTGGTTTTTTATTGTGCTTGTGATGATTTTGTTGGATACTTGAACTTTGTTTGTGATTGTATTGATTTTGATGATATGTTCGAGTTTTGTGTATGGTAATGATGAATTTTTTGGTATGGAGTTTGGTTGATATTTTGGAATTATATAGGAGTGTTTTAAACTACTTCTGTTTTTTAGAGTATGTTTATTTTTAAGTTGAGATTCTGCCAAAATTTATGCACGATATAGGTAATCTCTTAACTTTTCTCTTTAATCTTTTCGAGTTCATTTCTTTTTAATGATAAAGAGGGAGATAAATCATATGATGCAAATTCATTTTTGGTTAAAAATTGATTATACTTAAGGGCAGCACATATTTAGAGGGAGTAAAATTGCACAAATATTTTTTTTGTAAAGTTTGTCATCATCAAAAAATGGGAGATTGTTAACATGAATATTTCTTTAATAATGATTTCGATGATAACAAACTTGATTAAGTTTGATTAAGTCCTTAAAAGGTCAAACGTTTTTCATACATTTTAAATAAATCGCTATTTTGAAATAGTAAAGGTTTGAACTTAAATGAAAAATCGTTTTATGAAAGTTGGTTTTCAATTTCATGTCCTTGTTAAAATACCTTCTGAGCATTGTCGGCAACCCGACATTATCATAACGGCTAGCCGATACAAACTTGGAGATTTAGTTTCTGGACACTGTCGGCGATCTAACTTCTTGATAACGACTAACTGACATAGAATAGAATTCAAGTTTAGCCTCTGGACACTAACGGTAAACCGACTTCTTGGAAATGGTAAGCTGACATTTTCTTTGCAGGTCAATGGAATAACAACGATCCGACATTTTCGTAACGGTAATCTGATAATTTGAAAATCTGTCCAACAGTCACTTACTCAAGTCAAAACGATGATCTAACTTCTAGTTAACGGCGATCCAGCTTCGAGCAGAAAGTCAATAACAACTAATTTTCAGCTCTAACTATAAATAATCTCAATTAAATTCAAATAAGGGTTGATCACAACTTTATCATTGAGCATACAACTTTCATTGAGCTTTAAATTTTTATATACATCGCATTTACTCACACTTTAGAATTTCATTTGTAATCAAACACATTGTGTGAGAGAGATTTATTTTGTAATCTTTTTGAAAATCAAATTGAGAGATTGTAAGTGTTGGGATACACTTGGGTTAAGAGATTGAGGATAATCTCTTATTGTGAAGGTTTATTGATACCTTGGAAGTCAATTGTAAGTGTGGTTGAAGCCTTGGAGGCTTGCTTTGTGGAATCCTCAAGCTCGGTGAGTTTGGAGGCGTGGATGTAGGCACGATTAGCCGAACCACATAAAAATCATGTGTTTGATCTCTCTTCCCTTACTCTTTTATTATTGTGTTTTACTAAATTTGTTATTTTTGTTCTTATTAAGGCTATAGATTAAATTGTTGTGTGGTTTGTTTTGCATAAGTTTTTAAAATCTCAATTCACCCCCTTCTTGGGTTGCTTAGATAGTATTTTCAAAAGCACTCTATGATCTGGGGTCTAACATCAACCACATGCCTTTATCAGTGTTTAAACAATTGGGAGTTGGTGAATGTAAACCAACAACAGTGACTTTAGAACTTGCTGATAGATCTCATGCCTATTCAGAATGAATATTGAAGATGTATTGGTAAAGGTCGATAAATTTATTTTCCCAGTGGATTTCATTGTGCTAGATTTTGAGGCTGATAAAGAAGTACCAAGCATTTTAGGTAGACCTTTCGTAGCCACGGGAAAGACTCTTATTGATGTTCAAAAAGGAGAATTAACCATGAAGGTGAATGACCAACACATTACATTCAATGTGCTAGACGCCTTAAGGAGTCCTGATGAAGTTGCAGATTGTAATTTTGTTAATGCTGTGGATTTTGCTGTAGCAAAGATATTTAACAACTACTGGAACAAAGACGAAATTGAGGGTGCAACGTTTGAAAAACTTGAAGATGAATATCAAGGCCTGGAAACAACTGACATAGCATGGCTAGGTGAAAAACAACCCTTCAGAATTGACAAGCAAATCTAGCAAAGGAATTCACTCCAGGCCAACAAGAATTCAAGGTTAACGGGCCGAGAGTGAAGCACTATATGGGAGCTGATGTGAGCAGCCTAAAGAAGGATTGGTTCTTGTAGGAACCAGGTTGAGCAAACAAGAAAAGTCATGTTGAAGGACCTAAAATCAAGCGCTAATTGGGAGGCAACCCAATAAGGGAAGTTGTTTCAAGTTTTTAAAGCATTAAATTTAGTTTTAAAATTATTTAATTTGTCTTTTTGTTATTTTAAGTGTGCATCTAATTTTATTTTTTATGTCTTTGTGTTAAATTACAGCAAGTAAAAAAAAAACTTGGGCGAAAAACTAACTAGAGATTATTGCAGCACCAGTTTCATTGCTACAACATCGATTTCTAATGTTGCATTGACAAAATCGAAGGAATGATTTTTACTGTTGGGAGTAATTTTGTTAGGATGACGTCAATAAATCAGAGCTATAGATAAGGAAGGATTGTGCAATCCCTTAACTATCGTGATAATTATCCTTTCCTTTTAAGAGGCGAGGAGCAGTCTTCAGGACATAATTGCTGTTATTACTACTGAGGAACCTACTGCAGCAAAATATGCTCCAGTGGCAACCCAACAAACTCCAACAATACCTCCTGCCAAAACTCCCAAGGTATCCAGCACGCAAAAAGAGGCACAAACCTCTGGAGGGGCCACAGTACCAGAAGAACCAGAGCACAAGCGAACTAAACCAATTCAGCTCAAAGCCAGTGAATCTACTGGAACCCTACCAATCAGTCCAACTCCGAGCAAGAAAAAGAAGCCATTAGCTGCCATACCACAAGGTTCACCCAAGGAACACTTAAGGAGTGCAACTAAAAAGAAGTGAACCTTTTACAGCAACTGCTGCAGCATGACATTCAATACCAAGGGAGTATGTCCTACCAGCCCATTTTAAATTTCTTCAACATCTGAAACTTTTCTTTTATTTATTTATTTTTTATTGATCAAGTTGCATTTCTTGCTTGTTAATGAATGCATTTTTTTTGTTTTAATTTGTGTGCTTGTGATAACACAACACCTCTCAAGTTTAGGGGGGGTTGTATTAGAGTGTAATGTGTTTGTGAGTGCATGTGTTTATGAGTGCATCTATTTGTGTTGTGTGAAACTCTATTATCTAGTATTTGTATATGGATTGAAAAACATAATGAAGATAAATTAAGTGTTATTCAGTATTTGAGAATGCCAAGCAAGGATAGTTATAGATGGAGGTTAAAATTCTATCTCAATAATTAGACTTTGGTTGAGTTTTATGAGTATGTTGTAGCAGAGCCAGGAGAAAAACATTAAAGGTAGAAAAAATCTTAAGTTTGGGGGAAAATTTTGTTAAAATGTGCTTGTTATGAAATAAATTATGCTCCAATAGCTTAAGTTGCTGAGTAACTAGAGCTGAGTATGTACTCCATATTCAGATTTGAGTCCAAAGGCAACAAGAGATATAAGCATTGTTGTAGCATCTATTGTTAAAAAAAAATTGAGAGAGAAGGTCCTCTGTTTAGGATATTGAGTAGTTAGGTCTGTTCATGAGCTCCATGTTCAGCCTTGAGTTAAAGATGTCTATAGATAAGATTGTGGTATGAAAATTGCTGCAGCAACTCTGATTTGTACATTGAGTGAGTAATTGGGTGTCATCACCACAAGTGATAGAAATTCACATGAAAAGTCAGTGATACATTGAAGAGAAATTGACTTTAAAAAAAATTTGGTTGTAGCACAGTTTGAGCCTATTTATGACTTCTGCTCCCCTTATGTGAATAAACTTATGTTCTACCTTTAAGCTATATAATACATGTGCAATGTTGCAGTATCTCTGGAATTTTATCAAAGTGGCACACACACACTTTGGACAGAATGAGACCTGAGTCTAGAACTGAACTGCTATGGCCATTATGCATGATTAAGAGTGTGATCTGAGGGTTGACGAATCCTTGCAAATTTGATTACAGAGCTAAGTTGTTAGTGCATGAGTGTGTGATTGAAATATTAGTGTTGTTGTCATTACTTGAGGACAAGTAATGATTTAAGTTTAGGGGTGTGATAACTCTATGAAATGAGAGTTATCATGACACTTTTAGACTAAAATTAGTAATACTTAGAGAGTAAATGACATGTTTTTATTGCATTTTTGTTATATTTTACATAAACATTCATTTTAGTTTATTTTTAATAAATTTAGTTGATTTAGAATAACTTGTGTTCTTAGATCATATGCATAATTATAGGTAACCGGAAGCTCAAATTTTAAGGAAGGAATACTGATGCAATAGGCTTACAAAAATAAGGAAAGAACTTAGCTACTGAAAAATTAAAGCAAGTTTAGAACAATGCAGATGTTGTATCTGTTACTGTAGCAATCTTGAAACAACGACGGAGAAAATTTTGCATGAGATACTCAGAATATTGCGATCTACGGTTTTCTAATTTGGAAGATACACATCATAGACTTCTGTTTACCCTAATTTCAACTATAAAAGGAGCACACATCATAAGGAAAAAAGAGAGCCGTCAACCAAGATAAAAAATCGAAAAAAAATAAAGGAAATACAGAGTTCAAGAGTAAGAATCAAGGCTGCACCAGTGGAGAATTTATAGGAATCAATTGGATTTCAGTCGTTTTCATTCTTCTTTTGATTTCTTGTTATTCTTTGACATGAGAATGTATTTGCCGGCTGAACCTTTGTTGTTTAGTTTTCTTTTGCAAACTATGAACTAATATTATTTGTGGTTGAGTAATAAACAATCTTAATGGGTTTTTGACTGAATTTACATGTTGTTGCATGTTTGTTATACCATTTTGTTGTGATAGTAGTTATTTTAAGTCATTATTTCGGCTGACCACCCATTTAATAATATAAGTTAAGAAAGAGCCACAAAAGAGCCTATCTTAGAGGAACATATGAGAACAATACTTGGTTTTAGATTGGGTTTCCTGAATTGAGTTTAACTTGAGTTCAAAAGGGTCATTGTTAATCTAAAATTAGTGATGAACTAAATATAGAGATTCACCTTGTAGGGTAAAAAGAACCTAAAAGTGTAACGTTATATCTTATGTTGGCATAACAATTGGTCACTGTTAGGTTGCATATAAATATAAGACATCCAACACGTGACAGCTGAGGATACATAAGGATTCTACCCATTGTTGTAGCAGATGCTGCAGCAACTAACCTAAAATTTGTAAGAAATAGTCAAGTCCGTTAAGAGAGTTTAATCACTCAACTACTTCATTCCTATTGATTTTATCCTTGTTCGTGACGTGAAAATTCACTTTCTGCATATTTATTTATTACATTTTATTATATAGTTTATTAGTTTAATTTTTAATCTATTTTCATTTTAAGGCAACTTGTACTGTTAAGATTGTGTAGCAATTTCAGTAACATCAATTTTTGTGGAGACGAACTTGAATACTTATCATTATATTACTTGTTGTGTACAATTGCACATTGACACCCATAGCATTTAAATTTATGCCAACAGCATTACTGGAGCGTTCATATTACTGACCAAACATGGAAGATGACGTGCGGTTATACGTCAAAACTTGTCTAGTGTGCCAGCTAGACAAGACGAAGAAGAGGAAGTCAGCGGTGGCTTCTACAACCATTACCAAATCCAGAGAGACCTTGGCAATCCATTTCGATGGATTTCATTTCCAGGATGGCTAAAGCAAAAGGGCAAAAATTGATTCTTGTGGTGGTTGTTTGGTTTTCAAAATACGCGGTATTTGTGCCCACACCTTATGCTTGCCTAGTGGATAAGGCAGCAAAGCCATTCTTTAAGCATGTGCTGAAATATTTTAATGTTCCAGAAGAAATCATTCGTGATTAGGACGCTCGATTCACTGGCAGATTTTGGACAGTGCTCTTCAATCTAATGGGGACAAATTTGAAGTTTTCTACAGCCAATCATTCTCAGACGGATGGAAAGACAAAAAGGGTGAATGCACTGTAGGAGGAATATTTGCGACACTATGTGACAGTAAGCCA
This sequence comes from Citrus sinensis, assembly GCF_022201045.2. Lineage (NCBI taxonomy): Eukaryota > Viridiplantae > Streptophyta > Magnoliopsida > Sapindales > Rutaceae > Citrus > Citrus sinensis. The sequence continues at coordinate 14,023,261 of NC_068557.1, read as the reverse complement.
AAAGAATTGGGTAGACTTGTTGGATATGGCTCAAATTTGCTACAACATCATCGTTATGGGGCAGCAACAGTTGACTCCTTATGAGGTGGCAAAACAGCATACAGGGGGGAAATGCCTTGCTGCATATCAGTTCGCGCGAGAAAAGCAAAAAATGATCGATGAGGCCCTCAACAGCTTGGCGAAGGCGTCGCGGCGAATGAAAAAGAATGCGGATGCTGGGAAGAGCCCGTTGGAGTTCAATGTGGGTGACAAGGTGTTGCTCATGTTGACGCCACAGATTTGGAAGAAAATCAGTAGCAAAATAGTACATCGTGGGTTAGTGCCGAAATATGATCGGCATTTGAGGTGGTCAAGAGGGTGGGTCAGGCGGCGTATCGATTACGACTACCGAAAGGTTGAAGATCCATCCGACATTTCAAGTGGGCTTCCTTAAGCCTTTTAGCAAAGACTTGGATGATAAGGATCACCTCCACCGGTGATCCGGAAACAGTATGACAAAGAAGTGGAGAAAATCCTTGATCATAAGACAATAGGTCAGTGTTGAGTGTTAGAAAGTGTATATTTATAAAGAAAGAAATCGTCATTTTATACTTTAAGTTTTACTGACATTCCTACTTTTATGTATTTAAGTCTCTTGTGATTTAATTATGTGTGTTTTATTTTAATTAAGTATTTTATGTATTTTAGGGGCATCATGGTCATTTTACAATGAATGAGAGATTAGACAACATAACGGACATCACTTTTGAACTCAGGACAATCGAAAACCTTAGGAGAAGCATAAAAGGAAAAATGGCATTGTTTACATGTATGGTACTATTCACATGTACAGTATTGTCCATGTTACTGTTTACGACACTGTTCACACATAAGGAACGATGATGTGGCATTGACTGATGATGTGACATTGACTGATGAGGTGTCACGATTCTATTAGACTAAAATTCTTATGTACTGTTGATCGGTGACGTGGCAACATGTTGGTGGACCAAAAATCGCGTGTATGGTGCATGCATATACACAGGATTATTTACAACCAAACAGCATCACTATTCAAGCCGCCTGGTCAAACTGCGTATTGTTGACTGATGACGTGGCGCAATCCTGAGCGTCCAAAATATTTTTAATTTGATGGCCATGATTTTCTCAGTGTATTTATAAAAAGGGGACCTTCCCCCCCTAATTTGGCATGCCTAAATTCATTTTTTAGTTTCATTTTCTATAATTCCTTCTCCATTTTATATTTTCTACGTATTTTAATAAATTTTCATTTTACCCATAGTTCAATTATGAGTAGCTAATTTTATTTTAAGATTGGGTTGAAGGTGAAGTCTCAATATGTGCATGGGCTTTATTTGGTAAATTTATTTTCTCTTCCCCTCTAATTATTGTGGATATTTTGACCCACTATCACCAGGATTCTTAAATATGACTTTTTGTTAAGCACTCACAGATGGTTTTTTAGAAGTATCCTAATGGCAGCTACTCCCAATAAACAATTCAAGAACATTTGTATGCTTTCTGGATTTAACTATGGCAAACATAAAGAGTTCCTTGAGGCAGTCATAGATCTTGGTCGAAGCATAGCAGAAAGAAAATTACACTTGGTGTATGGAGGAGGTAATCGAGGGTTATCAAAATTGGTCTCAGAAGCTGCTTTTGTCAAAGGAAGCCAAGTGTTAGGCATCATCCCAAGAGTCCTAAAATCTTTGCGTAGTTTGTCTGACTCACCGACTGAAGAAGAGTTAGTCATCTCAGGTATGCAAGAAAGAATAATTGAAATGCTTAATCATGCTGATGCGGTTATTTTCCTACCAAGAGATCTTGCCACTCTAGAGGCACTTATCACATTACCATCTTGGGCCCATCTGCACATTCACCAGAAACTCATTGGTTTGTTAAAAATCAATAACTTTTACAATGGCTTTATCACACTTCTTAACCATGCAATAAAAAACTATTTCATTCCTTCTACAACAAAAAAATCTTTTTATTTGTGCTCACACAGCTAATGAGCTACTTGATCTGTTATAAGCTTATAGACCAGAGCTAGACCCTATGACCTTTATGTTGGAATCTCCAAATAATGATGGTAACAGTAGCCGCAGTTAGAAGTACAAATTAGATTTAACTCTCCGCTTGTAAATATTTTCTTCTGTGCTGCACCACCCAAGTGATGTTTTCTAAACTCTACTTCTTTCCTTTAAAACATTGGGGACAATGTTTCATTTTGGTTGGGGGGAGGACATAGTCAACAATTGTAGAATCTTGGTTAAGTTTTTACTGATTTTTTATTGTAGAGACTAACCGTGGCTAACTTTTTGTGTTGAAGATGGCTGAATATGGAGTGTAGTTACTCTAGAAACGCATCTTCTTCGTTTAAAAAAAATAAAAAAAACTCCAGACATTTTCTTTTTCTTTATTAAGCTTTGACAATCATTTTTTTTAACTTCTTCTTTTTAATTTCTCCTTTATAAATATACACTTTCAAAATTTTGAATCGAAAATGGCTGAATATTGAGTGTAGTGCCTCTAGAAACACATCTTCTTAGTTAAAAAAAAAAATTTCTTTTTCTATCATTTTAAGTTTAACTTTTCTAATTAAATTTTTTGCATCATTTTCACCTTTCTACATGCATATTTTCATTTCATATTTAGAATAGGTAGGGGGTAGACTGTAGTTAAAAAAAAATTATGTGATTTTTTTTAACATTGGATGACATGATGACTTTCAAATTTTAGTATTTGTATGATCTTTGGTCTTAAGTATTTACGCTATATTTGCTACTCTACATGTTGATGTCGAAGATAAATATAAGTTGCTTGAAGGAATGCACATGTCATAATAAAATCCAAGTAAGGTTTTGAGCTTGTCATTTTTCTTGGAGAGTAACCCTTTTTGTCCATTCTTCATACAACTTATCACTTTATTATTTTATATATGATCTCTAGATTTCTTTTGAGTCAACCCTCTAAAAAAAATTGTAAGATAAAAAAAGAAAAAAAAGTTTGTTGCTACATCTTGAGGTCCATCTAACTAGTAGATATGGAAGATTATGTAGAGCCCTAAAAGACGATGGAAATGCCATCTTTGACCCGTTTGAGTCTTTTTAGTCATCCCTTTTGTGAAAAATCTATAGTTAACCCTTTTTGAACCTTTAAAAAAAATAAATTTCTTTGTCGAACTTATCATTTTGACCCACTCTAATTTGAAGTATTACCCGATATCTTACAAGTTCCATTTCCTATTTATGTTTGAGAAAAATATAAATAATTATTTTGTTCAGTGAAGTTGTGCCAAACAAAAAAAAAACAAAAAATTGTTGTTTAAAAATAATAATAATAATAATAGGTGAAATCCACCTTGTATTTTCCAAAAGATCTCTACTTTTTCTCAAACATATATGTTGTTTTGCTTATTTCCCATCCTTTGTTAGTCATGTCCCTAGCATATGTTACATCCTAATAAAAGTCCCTCTTGATTTTAGGGAGCTATAGTCTGATGTAAAAACTAGATATATGGGCTAAAAAGATGTAGTGGTGCATAAAAAAAAATAAATAAATAAATTGGGTTGACTAGCATTTATGTTTAACTTAAGATCGTATTATTTATAAGTTATTGGCATACTTCTTTCATCTTGGTGAGAGCGTGTGACATTACTTCTTTATTATTTTCTTTCAAATTTAGCAGTCAGAGTAAAAAGAATCGGAGAATGGAGTATCTGGTTCAATGAAAGGCGGCAGCAAAGCGGATACTAGCTGGGAGAAGGAAACATCATTGTGGCAGTTCGAGAAGGAGGTTAAGACATACATGGACTCCCTACCGATGAGGACACCGCGACTTGGCTTGTGGCCTTGTGCCAAGCATTAACAACACGATGGGCATGCTTGTGGCGAGCACGAAAGCAAGGCAAGTCTGGCACATGGGCTGAGTCGCGGCAGCGAGCGTGTGCTGTGGGATAAGCAAGGGGGCGCACAATGTTGTGCAAATTTTAATGTACTCGCAAGCGCACGAATCTATTGTAGTATAGACTAATGGTGACGAGTGTCGATCCCACGAGGAGGTGGATTTTAATTATATGTAGAATTAATTTTGTAAATGAGTGGTTGGATTTATGGTGGAAACGATTTGGAATATGCTAAGACTTAAATTAAAATGGCGAGAATAAATTCTAAAATTGGAATTGCAATAGAGAGAATAAATTAAAGAGAAAATCTATTAAATTGACGTATTTGGGTATCTAGATCCGTATCAACATGCATCATGGGCTAAATAATCCGTATTAATGCCAATTAAATCATGAGGGGGGAATCCACACCTCATGAACCACGCTCTAATCAATATGGTGCTAAGGGCTTATCGTGCCAAATAATAATAACATTGTACTAGAGGGCCGGTGAAACCAAGGCGGTACTAGACAAGATTAGTATTATTTGTCGACGAGAAGTCAAAACATCCACAAAAACTAGAGGGGAAGAGAAAATAAATTTACCAAATTAAGCCCATGACACATATTGAGACTTCACCTTCAACCCAAGCTTGAAAGAAAATTAGCCACTCATAATTGAACTAGGGGCAAAATGGGAATTTATTAAAATACGAAGAAAATATAAGATGGAGAGGGAATTACAGAAAACAGAGTCCAAAAATGGATTCAGAGATATCAAATTAGGGGGGGGAGGCCCCCTTTTTATAGATACATGGAGTAAATCATGGTCATCGGATTAAAAACAGTTTGGACGCTCAGGATTGCGCCACGTCATCAGTCAACAGTCCACGGTTTGACCATGCGGATGAACAGTAACACGGTTTGACCCGACTTTGAACAGTAACGCGGTTTGACCCGGATGAACAGTAACGCGGTTTGGTTGAAAATAATCCTGTGTGATGCATGCACCGTATGCGAGATTTTTCGTCCACTGATATGCTGCCACGTCACCATCAACAGTATATAAGAATTTTAGTCCAACAGGATCGTGACACCTCATCAGTCAATGCCACGTCATCGGTCCGTCTATGTGAACAGTGTCGTGAACAGTAACGTATACAGTACCGTACACGTGAATAATACCGTACAAGTGAACAGTGTCATTTTTCCTTTTATGCTCCTCCTAAGGTTTTCGACCGTCCTGAGTTCAAAAATGATGTCCGTTTTGCCACCTGATTTCTCGTTTATTGTGAAATGACTATGATGCCCCTAAAATACATAAAATACTTAATTAAAATAAAACACATGTAATTAAATAACAAGAAGGTTAAATACATAAAAGTAAGGGTTGTTAGTAAGACTTGAAATGTAAAATGACGGTTTTCTCCTTTATAAATATGCATTTTCTAACACTCAACACACCCCCCAACCAGCTTATTGCTAGTCCCTAGCAAATGAAGCGAAAATAAAATTCAAATTCAAAATGATTTTTTAAAAAAAAAAATTTAGAAACACTCGTGTTTATTCAATCAAATTAATGATAGCAATCAAATAAAAGTATAAGCATTATCTCCAGTCTAAAGTAACATCACACTCACATCAACCATCCACATGAATCAGCCCAGTAGACTTTGTTATAGCTACTTTTAAGAATGACATGTCAAACCCCAAAATCTCACTGAAAGTAGTGACACTCTCACAAAGAAATTAAACCCAATAAAAATAGTCACTCCAATGAATGATAATTGAGAGAAAATAATGAAGAAGTGATATCACATGCTCTCACCAAGATGAAATAAATATGCCCTCAGCTTAAAAATAATACGATCTCAAGTCAAATAAAAACTGTTAGTCAACCCAATTTATTTATTTTTTTTTTTATATGCACCACTACATCTTTTTAGCCCATATAACTAGCTTCTACTTCAGATTATAGTTCCCTAAAATTAGGAAGGACTTTTATTAGGATGTAACGTAGGCTAGGGACATCGTTAATAAAGAAAGGAAATAAGAAAAACAAAGTGTATGTTTGAGAAAAATGCAGAGAATTTTTTTTTTTTGAAAGTTGCAAGGTGGATTTCACCTATTATTGTTATTTTTATTCTTTTGAAACAACAACTTTTGTTTTGTTGTTTTTGTTTTTTGCTTTTTTTTTTGTATAACTTCACTGAACAACATAATTATTTACATTTTCTCAAACATAAATAGGTGATGGAACTTATAAGATATCGGGTAATACTCCAAATCGGAGTGGGTCAAGATGATAAGTTGACAAAGAAAATGTTTTTTTTTTTAAAGGCTCAAAAGGGTTAACTATGGATATTTAATAAAAGGGATGGCTAGAAAGGCTCAAACGGATCAAAGATGGCCTTTCCATCGTCTTTTAGGGCTCTAAATAACCTTCCATATCTACTAGTTAGATGGGCCTCCAAATGTAGCAACACACTTTTTTTTTTTATTAAGGGTTAACTCAAAAGAAATCTAGAGATCGTGTATACAATAATAAACTGTTAAGCTGTATAAAGAATGGGCAAAAGGGTTACTCTCCAAGAAAAATGATAGGCTCAAAAACTCACTTTGTACTTATTATGACATGTTCATTCCTTCAAACAACTCATATATGTCTCTGACATCAACATGTAGAGTAGCAAACATAATGTAACATCACTTAAGACCAAAGATAATACAAATACTAAAATTTAAAATTAATCATATCACCCAATGTTAAACCAAATCACACAATTTTTTTTTTAAACAACATTCTACCCCCCAACCTATTCTAAACATAAAAAAAAATATGCATGCAGAAATGTGAAAATGATGTAGAAAAATTAATTTAGAAAAGTTACATTTAAAATGATAGAAAAAGAAAATGATTTTTTTTTTAAAAGAAGATGCGTTTCTAGAGGCACTACACTTCATATTCAGCTATCTTCGACTCAAAAGTTGGAAAATGTATATTTATAGAGGAGAAAATAAAAAGAAGAAGAAAAATAAACATAAAAACAGAATAAAGAAAAAGAAAATGTCTGAAATTTTTTTTTTAGTTTTTTAATTTTTTTTAAACGATGAAGATGCGTTTTTAGAGTCACTACACTCCATATTCAGCCATCTTTAACACAAAAAGTTAGCAACAGTTAGTTTCTACAACAAAAAATTAGTAAAAACTTAACCAAAATTCCATAATTGTCGACTATTCCCTCCCCCCAACTAGAACGAAACATTGTCCTCAATGTTTGAAATGAAAGAAGTAGAGTTTAGAAGACATCACCTGGGTGGTGCAACACAGAAGAAAATATTTACAGGAGGAGAGTTAAATCTAATTTGTACTTCTTACTGCTGCTACTGTTACCATCATTATTTGGACGCTCCAACACAAAGGTCCAGGGGTCTGGCTCCGGTCTATAAGCTTGTAACAGATCCAGTAGCTCATTAGCAGAGTGAGCACAAATAAAGAGTTTTTTTACATTAGCGGGAATGAAATAGTTTTTTATTACATGGTTAAGAAATGCGATAAAGCCATCATAAAAGTTATTGACATTTAACAAACCGATGGGTTTCTGGTGGATGTGCAGATGGGCCCAAGATGCTAGTGTGATAAGTGCCTCTACTGTTGCAAGATCTCCTGGAAGGAAAATAAAAGCATCAGTATGATTAAGCATTGCAGTTATTCTTTCTTGCATACCTGAGACAACTAACTCTTCTCCAGTTGATGAGTCAGACGAACTGCCCAGTGGTTTTAGGACTCTTGGGACGATGCCTAACACTTGACTTCCTTTGATAAAAGCTGCTTCTGAGACCATTTTTGATAACCATCGGTTACCTCCTCCATACACCAAGTGTAATTTTCTCGCTGCTATGCTTCGACCAAGATTTATGGCTGCCTCAACGAACTCTTTATGTTTGCCATATGTAAATCCAGAAAGCACACAAATGTTCTTGAATTGTCTATTAGGAGTAGCTGACATTGTGATACTTCTCAAAAACAATTTGTGAGTGCTTGACAAAAAAGAAATCACATTTAAGAGTCTCGGTGATAGTGGGTCATGGTTGTGTATGAGGTAATATGTCAGTGTCAAATAACGCGTAAAGCACGTGGCTCGCAAGTCAAAAAGAAAACAGTAAAAAGGAAAAAGCAAACAGTAATAAAATTATTAAAGACAATAATGCAAACAATAAGACAATAGTGAAATAAAATAACAATAAAGTAAAATGATATTTATAGATAGTTGCGACTGTGGCTCACATCTTCCTCTGGTTTTACGTCCAGAAACGGCTTGAACGCCCTCTATGGGTCGAGGATAGGCTTACTATCCAGTTTTCTTATAAACTGGCAAACAGGGTCGTTTATAGTCAGATTCCCGAGACTATATCGTGCATGCTCTTTCTGGAATAATGGCCATAACTGGAGAATCGCTCCTTGCACATATCCACTGGGATGCATTTCAAGAGACAAAAGGATATCATCCAATGACTCCTTATTCAAGCCATCCCTAATGAATTGAATCTTATCTTCCCTGTTATCAGACATCATTCCTAAAGAACATGGGTTTTTATTGCAACCCATTCTGGCACACTTATGACAAGCAACAGAAATTCTTCGAGCTCGTCGTTTTCTTGCATAATTTCCTTTACCACAACCAGGCATGTATGCAATAAATTTTGGAGGTAACTCACCTGCCGATCGTACTTTAGCCTCGATTAACCAACGGATGTCAGCAGGTATGTTATTCCTCATGAGTAATCGCATGCGTTCGGACCGAGCTTTATAGATCGTAAGGAGGGCATTCTGAGGAAGTGAAGGGAATCGCTTGTGAAGCTTTGCTAGAATCTCGTTTCTGTCCATACTTTCGCCTCAGAATATCAGTTATTATGGAAAACTGAAGTAACCGACTTGATTGTCACGGAGTACCGTTATCCGCCACTTCACCGGGGTAACAAACTAAAGCACACAAACAGAAAAACAAATTAAAACACAGAAAGAAAATTAAAATCGTCCTCTTATTGAATTTACCTCAAGCTCCAACTGGATGTCGTAAACACTTCTCTCAATGTCTCTGAGTTGGCTTTCTAAACCCTCAACATAGGCTACTAACTCTGGTGGTTGTAGAGCCCAAATGCGTTGTGTTTTACAAAATTGAATCTGCCTTTTAAGATGAGTTTTGACACGTTGAAGTGGTTTAAGAATGTTCAGGAGGAACGGTCTAAGTATGAGACTCATGATTAACAATGATAAGAGAAAACTTAATGGTAAAATAAACACACTTATACAAAAACAATTTCAATTAGCAAAAGAATAATATAAAGAAAGAAAACAAAATCAAATCAACGAAAAGAAAGAAAAAAAATCAATTCAAATCTGGTGGGTTACTCAAATTTATTTCGGTGTCTTCTCCACGTGGTTGGTATTCTAGATATGGCTTTAATCTTTGACCATTAACTTTAAACGTGACACCGTTCTTTGGGTCCTTAATTTCAATTGCCCCATATGGAAAAACAGTATGAACAATAAAGGGACCAGACCAACGAGAGCGTAACTTACCTGGGAATAGGTGCAAGCGAGAATTGAACAAAAGCACTTTCTGACCTGGAGTGAACGATTTTCTCATAATTTGCTTATCATGGAAGACTTTCATTCGTTGCTTGTAAATCTTGGCATTTTCGTATGCATCATTACGAATTTCTTCAAGTTCTGCCAGCTGTAATCTTCTTTCTGAGCTGGCTTGCTGCATGTCAAAATTGAATTTCTTGATGGCCCAATATGCACGATGCTCGAGTTCCACAGGTAGGTGGCAAGCTTTTCCATATACTAGCCTGTAGGGTGACATCCCAATCGGGGTCTTGAAAGCCGTTCTATATGCCCATAATGCATCATCAAGTCTTAATGACCAATCTTTCCTGTCTGGCCTCACCGTTTTTTCTAATATGTGCTTTATTTCTCGATTGGATATCTCAACTTGGCCACTGGTTTGCGGATGATACGGAGTTACCACTTTGTGTGTGATTGAATACTTTGTCAAAAGAGCTTTGAATGCTTTGTTACAAAAGTGGGCACCACCATCACTGATTATCGCTCGAGGGAATCCAAAGCGTGAAATAATGTTGCTTTTCAAAAATGCTATCACCACCTTGTGATCATTGGTCCTACATGGAATTGCTTCTACCCATTTTGATACATAGTCAACAGCAACCAATATGTATTGATGACCAAAAGACGGGGGAAATGGTCCCATGAAGTCGATACCCCATACGTCAAAAATCTCAACCACTAAAATTGGATTTAGTGGCATCATGTTCCTTCGCGTAATGCTCCCCATTCGTTGACACCTATCACATGAAGAACAGAAAGTGTAAGCGTCTCGAAATATAGATGGCCAATAGAAACCACATTGTAAAACTTTAGTCGTTGTTTTCTTGGCACTGAAATGGCCTCCACAAGCTTGTTCATGGCAGAATGAAAGAATATTCTGAATTTCATTTTCTGGGACACATTGTCTAACAATTTGGTCTGCACAATACTTGAACAAATACGGGTCATCCCAAAAGAAATTCTTTATTTCTGCAAAGAATTTAGCCTTGTCTTGCTTGGTCCACTGCTCTGGAAGTTTACATGTAACAAGATAATTAACTATATCAGCATACCAAGGTAATACTTCCACACTCATTAATTGTTCATTTGGAAATGACTCATCCAATATTAATGGCTCTGCAATTGTGTCAAAATAGAGACGAGAGAGGTGGTCCGCCACAACATTTTCTGTCCCTTTCTTATCTTTGAATTCCAAGTCAAATTCCTGCAAAAGTAACACCCAACGAATTAGTCTAGCTTTTGCATCTTTCTTTGTGAGAAGATATTTAAGAGCAGCATGATCTGTGAACACGATTATTTTACAACCAATGAGATAAGATCGAAATTTCTCTAATGCAAACACTACTGCTAGCATTTCTTTTTCAGTAGTTGAATAGTTCAACTTTGCATCATTCAATGTCATACTAGCATAGTAAATAACGTGGGGAATTCGATCAACTCTTTGTCCTAATACTGCTCCTACTGCATAATCAGATGCATCACACATGAGTTCAAATGGTAAGCTCCAGTTCGGGGGCTGAATGATGGGTGATGATGTCAACAAATGCTTTAATTTTTCAAACGCAACAAGACATGAATCATCAAAGACAAAAGGTACATCCTTAGCAAGTAAATTACATAAGGGTCTAGAAACTTTGCTAAAATCTTTAATGAAACGTCTATAGAACCCAGCATGCCCAAGGAAAGATCTTACTTCTCTGACTATTTTGGGTGGAGGAAGATTAGAAATGAGATCCACCTTGGCTTTGTCAACCTCAATACCTTTGCTCGAAATGATGTGACCGAGAACAATACCTTGTTTTACCATAAAATGACATTTCTCCCAATTTAAGACCAAGTTCTTCTCGACACATCTCTGCAGAACTAGTGTTAGATGATGCAAACATTGATCAAACGAGTCACCAAAGACAGAAAAATCATCCATAAAGACTTCAAGGAATCGTTCAACCATATCAGAGAAAATGCTCAACATGCATCGTTGAAATGTAGCAGGTGCATTACATAATCCAAATGGCATTCTCCTATATGCAAATGTGCCAAAAGGGCAAGTGAAAGTAGTTTTCTCTTGATCTTTTAGTGCTATGGGAATCTGATTATATCCTGAGTAGCCATCTAGAAAGCAATAAAATTCATGGCCTGCTAATCTATCAAGCATTTGATCAATAAATGGTAAAGGAAAATGGTCTTTACGTGTGACAGAATTCAATTTTCTATAATCAATGCATACACGCCATCCTGTAGTTACCCTAGTTGGTATCAATTCATTATCAGCATTGGTAACTACTGTGACTCCTGACTTTTTGGGGACGACTTGTACAGGACTGACCCATGAACTATCAGAAATTGAGTAAATGATACCTGCATCTAATAGCTTAAGAACTTCAATTCTAACAACTTCTTTCATATTAGGATTTAACCGACGTTGCATTTCCCTAGTAGATTTAGCATTTTCATCGAGGTGAATGTAATGCATGCAGTCTACTGGATTTATACCTTTTATATCTGCTATGGTCCATCCTAATGCTTCTTTGTGCTCTTTAAAACATCCAACAACTTACCTTTTTGTTCGTCATTTAGGGATGATGAGATGATTACCGGCAGAGTACTTTCTTCTCCCAAAAACGCATATTCCAAAGTGTTGGGCAATGGTTTGAGCTCGAGTTTCGGTGGTGATTCTGATGATGGAATGAGTTGCTTCTCTGATGGTGCTAGTTGCTCAACTCTTGACTTCCATTTATTAGTGTCCATAGATGGTGCTGAGTCAAGCAGGGCGTTGACCTCATCGACCGATCTGTCAATATCAAAATCCAAACCAAAGTGAGTTAAACATGTTTGTAAAGGATCATCACTAAGGTTTGAAACAAAAGTATCATCAACTAATGCTTCAATTAAATCCACATCAACAATTCCATCATCTGCACTGTGAGGTTGTTTGGCAATATTGAAGATGTTCAGCTCCATAGTCATGTTGCCGAAGGACAACTGTATATTTCCAGTCCTACATTGAATGTGAGCATCTGCAGTTGCCAAGAAAGGTCGGCCTAGGATAATGGGGATGTGCTTCCTTGAATCCTGTATTGGTTGAGTGTCAATTACAATGAAATCAACAGGAAAATAAAACTTGTCTACCTGGATAAGCACGTCCTCCACAATACCACGAGGTATTTTTGTGGACCGATCTGCAAGCTGTAACACCACTGGAGTTGGGTGTAATTCTCCCAATCCAAGTTTCACAAATACTGAATAAGGCAACAAATTTACACTAGCTCCTAAATCCAACAAAGCATTCTCAATTGTGTGGTTCCCTATACTACATGAGATAGTGGGGGAGCCCGGGTCTTTGCATTTTAAAGGAATTTTATGTTGGAGTATAGAACTAACTTTTTCTGTTAAAAATGTCTTCTTTTGAACATACATGTTTCTCTTTTTAGTACACATGTCTTTAAGAAACTTGGCATAAGATGGAACTTGCTTAATAGCATCAAGCAAAGGGATGTTAACACTTACCTGTTTGAAGATTTCAAGAATCTCACCTGTGGATTTTCCCTTCTTTCCTTTAGCTAACCTTTGAGGAAATAGAGCTTTGGGAACGTATTCTCGTGGGTTAGTTTCTTCTTTCTCCTCCGGTGATGAGTCCTCAACATTCACAGGTACAATTTGATTTTCTTTTGTCACCGGCATCTCCACTTTGTTGTCGACTTCCTTTCCTTTTCGCAAGGTCATTACTGCTTTGATCTTTCCATGCTATTGTGGTGAACTGGTACTTGCTTCATGTACTCCTTTAGGATTAGGCACTGGTTGACTTGGAAATTTGCCTTTCTCAACGGTCATTGCCAAGGTCTGAATTGAAGAAGCAAGTTGTCCCACTATCTTCTCGAGGCTTGAAACCGATTGAGCTTGCGAGTTGAAGCCTGCTCTCAACTCATTTCGTAGTCCATCAATGGTGCGGTTCTGTTGCTCAATCGTAGAGTGAGTAAGATTCTTGAGATTTTGGAATGAATCCTCCCATGGTCTGGGTTGAGAGTAGTTCTGGTTCTGATTGTATGGTCTAAATGGGGGCTGAGAGGCTTGAGAATTTTGTGGAATTGGTTGCATTGGTGGAGCTGGAGCTGCTGGTCCATTCTGTTGGAATCCTTGAGACCATGAAAAATTGGGGTGGTCTCTCCATCCAGGGTTATATGTGTTGGAGTATGGGTTGTAATTTGATGGCTTTCTCATTACACCTATGGCATTGGCTTGATCTGAGTATGAGTCATGGTCATGTGGTTATGTTGATTTCGCAGTTGATAACGATGCTATTTGTCGAGCAAGACCTTCAACCATCTCCTTGACTTCTTTTGATTCCCGAAGTTCACTCCCCAATTTGAACCTCATTTACTCCCTTAATTCTTCTAGTATTCCTGATTGATCGACTCCATTGTTGGAAATTATCCGCTTGTCGCTGGAAGAATTCCCAAATCTCTTATGCACTTTTTGACATTAGCTCTCCTCCACTTGTTGCCATTAGCCATTCTTGCACATTTGGTAGTAATCCCTCCAAAAAGTATTGGCATTGGTGCCATTTCTCGTACCCATGATGTGGACACTTCAAGAGTAGCCCATTGAATCGCTCCCATGTTTCAAAAAATTGCTCGTCCTCTCTCTGGGTATACTCCGAGATTTCCCTGCGAATAGCATTGATTTTATGCACTGGGAAATATTTATTTAAAAATTTTGTTACCATTTGTTCCCATGATGTGATGCTATTAGCAGGTAAAGTATTTAACCATGAACGAGCTCTATCCTTTAAAGAAAATGGGAATAATCTAAGTTTAACATCATCGTCTGAAAAATTCTCGTATTTAAAAGTTTGACAAATAGCATGAAAATCATTCAGATGATTATATGGGTCCTCATTTTCTAAGCCATAGAATGTGGGGAGACAATTTAGCACACTAGGTTTTAGTTCAAAGCTCCTAGCAGCTACATTTGGGTATCTTATACATGATGTGCTCAAATTTGCTAAAGGACTGAAATAATCCTTAAATGGCCTCTCCTGTGGTTGCAAATCCATTTTATTTTTTACTTGTTTGTGTGTGCGAAGTGTTTTCTCAAGTTCAAGGTCTATAGGTTCAAGATTGGGTAATAATGACCTTCGACCATGCATGCAAAACAAATAAAATAAAAAATAAAGATGGGAACAAAATAAATAAAAATAAAGAAGAGGGAGAAATTACGATACTAACCTTATTGCGCTATTACAAACTTTCTATAAAAACAAATACGTGAAATAAATTAACTAAAAATTAAATTAATAAAATAAATAAAAAAAATTACAAAGAAAAATAAATTGAAAATTAAATTACAGAATTTTAAAGAAGAGAAAAAGGAAAGAAATACTAACCTTTAAATGTAAATTCACTTTTTTTTTTCTTTTTTTTTAATAATAAAAAAAATACAAGAAAACAAATAAAAGAAATTATTCACAAAAAATTAATTTTACGAATTAAAATTACTTACCTCCCCGGCAACGGCGCCAAAAACTTGTTGTGCACATTTTAATGTACTCGCAAGCGCACGAATCTATTGTAGTATAGACTAATGGTGACAAGTGTCGATCCCACGAGGAGGTGGATTTTAATTATATGTAGAATTAATTTTGTAAATGAGTGGTTGGATTTATGGTGGAAACGATTTGGAATATGCTAAGACTTAAATTAAAATGGCGAGAATAAATTCTAAAATTGGAATTGCAATAGAGAGAATAAATTGAAGAGAAAATCTATTAAATTGACGTACTTGGGTATCTGGATCCGTATCAACATGCATCATGGGCTAAATAATCCGTATTAATGCCAATTAAATCATGAGGGGGGAATCCACACCTCATGAACCACGCTCTAATCAATATGGTGCTAAGGGCTTATCGTGCCAAATAATAATAACCTTGTACTAGAGGGCCGGTGAAACCAAGGCGGTACTAGACAAGATTAGTATTATTTGTCGACGAGAAGTCAAAACATCCACAAAAACTAGAGGGGAAGAGAAAATAAATTTACCAAATTAAGCCCATGACACATGTTGAGACTTCACCTTCAACCCAAGCTTGAAAGAAAATTAGCCACTCATAATTGAACTAGGGGAAAAATGGGAATTTATTAAAATACGAAGAAAATATAAGATGGAGAGGGAATTACAGAAAACAGAGTCCAAAAATGGATTCAGAGATATCAAATTAGGGGGGGAGGCCCCCTTTTTATAGATACATGGAGTAAATCATGGCCATCGGATTAAAAATAGTTTGGACGCTCAGGATTGCGCCACGTCATCAGTCAACAGTCCACGGTTTGACCACGCGGATGAACAGTAACACGGTTTGACCCAACTTTGAACAGTAACGCGGTTTGACCCGGATGAACAGTAACGCGGTTTGGTTGAAAATAATCCTGTGTGATGCATGCACCGTATGCGAGATTTTTCGTCCACTGATATGCTGCCACGTCACCATCAACAGTATATAAGAATTTTAGTCCAACAGGATCGTGACACCTCATCAGTCAATGCCACGTCATCGGTCCGTCTATGTGAACAGTGTCGTGAACAGTAAGTATACAGTACCGTACACGTGAATAGTACCGTACAAGTGAACAGTGCCATTTTTCCTTTTATACTCCTCCTAAGGTTTTCGACCGTCCTGAGTTCAAAAGTGATGTCCGTTTTGCCATCTGATTTCTCGTTTATTGTGAAATGACTATGATGCCCCTAAAATACATAAAATACTTAATTAAAATAAAACACATGTAATTAAATAACAAGAAGGTTAAATACATAAAAGTAAGGGTTGTTAGTAAGACTTGAAATGTAAAATGACGGTTTTCTCCTTTATAAATATGCATTTTTTAACACTCAACACACAACAATAGCGGGTGCAAGAGCGTGCGTGGGTGGCACGCACAACATCTCGCAAGCATGTGGCACATGGGCATGCGAGGGCTATGCACTAGACGCACAACCGCAGGGCGCACAGATGTAGGACGCATTGGCTGCGGCGCCCAGCGCGCGTACGTGGCATTAAGGCGCACGAGCATAGGGCATTGCAGCGCGAGGCATGCGTGCTGGCCGAGTTTTGGACAGTGAGCGAGGTGGCACGAAACTAAGCGAAGGGCTGCAAAATGGGCCTAACAACAAGCATGAGTGGGAGACATGGCTAGAGATATAGGAACATGGAGAGTGGCCAGCGACGGTTACACACTAAGAGAAGTGGGCAGCGGTGGTTACGGCCCACAACCTCCTTATTTCTAGGCTTATGGGCAGCGGTTGCCTTGTTCCTTTGGGGAGTAGAGATGTGCTCCCTTGTACATGCTTAGTGGGTGACTAATTTTGTCGGAAATGAATTGAGGTGGCGCGATGGCAGCGCGCCACCTCGCCTTAGCAAATGGGGATGTCATTTGCAATATGTATATCTAGTGAAAGTGAGTGTGTGTTTGGGATGGACAATTTTGGAAGAGAGTGACATCCTTTAATCACACATAGCTTCTCACTAGGTTGTAACTTTTCTTATTAAGGGAAATAGACAAGTTGGAGGTCAGTGTCTCCGTAAAAACAATCTTTTGCGTGTTGGTTTCTCTTTGTTAAAGCAAAACATTCTGGGGTGTGCATTTAGCACATAACCTCCATTGGTGTTGTTGAGTGGCTGGTCGAGCGAGGCTTGACGCCATCACAAGCTTGCCGCATCTTGAGAAAAGTCGTGTGACACCTATCCACAATGATATAAGTTTGAAGCTAAACTGAATGAAAAGAAAATGCTACTCAAAATAACGTTTTAAGAAGTTTGACTCTAACCAGATCATGTCATCATCCAAGTATTTTTATAGATCAGTTGTTAAATTTTGATGATACTTCAATAAGATTGATGTGAGATTTAAGGTTAGTTTCGTAACCATGTAGCTTTTAAAATAATTGCAGTTAGTTGTACTGTTAAAATTATTAATTGCAAAGGGAATCAGTTAAATGATGAGTAAAATTTATTTTTAAAATTGTTGTAACTTTGAAAAGCAGTCGTATGTATTTAATAAATCTTACTGCTGAACTGCTACAATAATATAAATGACTGAATTGGACATAATATAATAAAATTTATTTACACATTTATAAACATGTATATAAAATATTTTTTTATTATATATATTATAATTGATAACTAAAACAAATTTTTTTTATATTATTATTTTATTTCTTACTTTAGATTTTTATAATATATATAAGGATGTATATTTGGTCGCATTAAGTATAAAACTGATTTTCAAAATCAGCTTTTAAAAAACAATTACTTTTCTACTTTTCAAAATATGTTGTTGCATGGGATGATTTCACTAACAGTGATTTCTAAAAATATTTACTAAACAGTAAAGTTAACTTTTCGTTTTTTAAACTTCCGAAAAGCAATTCCAAATGAGGGCCCGTTTGGGAATCCTGCAGCTTTTAAAATAATAAATGTTAAATTTTATTTTTATAAGTACTGTGAGTTTTGAAAGCAGTTATAGATATTTTGGTAAATTTTACTGTTAAACTAATGAAAGAAAATAAATGACTAAAATGTACATAATATAGGATAAAATTTACGTATACATATAAAAATGTGTACATGTAATATTTTTAATTGTGTATTATAATAATTTTTACTAAAAATAAAATTTATAATATATTGATTTTATTTTTTATTTTTTATCTTAAAACAATTGATAATTAAATTTATAATATATTGAAACAAATTTAATAATAATTCGACAAACAAACTAATATTAATAAATTTATATTGATGAATTATAATAAAAATCTATTAAAATATTGATTTTGTTTCCAATCTGAATAAGGATAATTTTGGGTTTAGGTAATAATTTTAAAGATATTTATGAAATTATATTAAAGGATAAAATTGATTCTCAAAATTAGAATTTAAAAGCAACTCATTTCTTTCTTTTCAAAATCAGTTGTAGGGGGGCTGATTTGGACAAAAGTGATTTTTATTTTTTTTTACCAAATACTAAAATTAGTTTTTAAATTTTCAAAATCACTTTTAAATCTCTAAAAAATAATCACAAACGGTTCAAATCACTTTTAAATCTCTCAAAAGTAATCACAAATGGGTCCTAAGTTCTTAATAACTTTAAAACTACTTTTATTAGGCAGCACTACAAATCAAGGTACTTAATTTATAGTAACCAATAAATAATCTTCTAAATTTTATCTAAAATATGAACTCATAAATGCTAGCAACAACCAGAAATAGCAAATCAGCACCTAACCCAAATCAACAAGCAAACACCGGTGTTGAGATGTGCAAAGTCTAGCAGTTTCCTACAATTGGGCCAAGCCCACACTAATGTTTGCCCATTTGGGTGGGACATTAGTTAAGAACACCAAGCAGTCCACAGTGGTGCTATTGACACTCTCCTAAAGTACTAGTAAAACTACTTTAAATTAAAATTATATAAACACCCATATGCATACCTAAGTAAACCTACATAATTTTGTTTTAAAGAAAATTTCTACATCCTATACGATCTCTATTCAAATCTTATAAGCCCCAAGTTAAACTACATTTTTAAAATAATCATTTCTCTAAACAACGGTTAAATTATTCACATTTAACATGATCCGAATATACCTAATAGATTTTACTTGAAATATTAGATTTTTGCTGATAATGTATCAGTTCAAGGCTCAAGATGAAATCGACGATAATTGTGACTTTGCCACCTAGAGTTTGGTCAAATTCCATTGTAATGATGCTCAAACAATGTTATTAAGATTTTACGCTGTCTTTATTTTTAGACAATTTTTCTCCTTAAAAAAATTACAACATCTACTCTAGAAATTTCAAAATTTATGCTTTTTTAATATATACGAAATAGTTTATTTTAATCTTGTAAAAGCTCTACTTAACACATAACTAAACAAATATGAAAATAATTTTTGAATTAATTAAATACTTTTAATCAGTAATTAAGAAGCCAATATAGTTACCTTGGGCATGGATGACAATTATGACTACTCCAAGGTTGAGGCTGATGATGAGAGTTCCAAGGATGCAGAGATGCACTTTCAATGACAAAGATATGTTATGGATCTGAAAGTGAATCTACAATCCCATGCATCCACCTAACCCCCAACAAAATCAAAATCACCAGTTTCATGCACCCCATCTACAATCAGATCCAAATCTTCAGCCTTAACACCAAAGGTGAAACTGAATTGCTCAACTCCAGAGGCAAGTAGAGTAGTTGACAGCAAACTTCAATAGAATGTTTGATTAAGTTTGAGCCCGAAATGATGAACAACCCAACTATATCAACTTTAAGTGGTGAGCTTGGGTTCTTCTTGGACAAGATCTAGAGATTATTTGAATGATATTGATTTTTTTAGGCATACTCTCAATCAGAGGCGGACACAACAAAGAGAAACCCAAGATAATAATGAGCCATCTAATTTACAAGAGAGAATGCGAACGCCTGAACAAATGATTCAGGAAATGAAAAAATCATGAAGGCCAAATACTAGTCGGGGTTTTAGCTTCCATCAATGAAACCTTATGATGAACAAAGGGATCCTTGGAGTACTTTGATGCAACGCCAAATTTCCACGATTTTAAATTAAGGAAATTTTGTTTTATTAGAAATTACAAATAGCATTTTTGCCCTTATTAATAAGACTTACTCTTTCCAAAGTTAGGGTTTCTTAAGATTCCCTATAAATTTATACTTTTCCCTCTCCTATAACCTTAAATCCACTGCATCTTTTTTTTATTTCTCTCTGTTGCTACTCATTACTCTTTTACTCATACCTTAAGATTCAATCTTTTACTTAGGAGAGAGAGATTCTTAACGGTTGGTAAGTTTTACTCTCTCTATACTCTATTTGATTTCCTATTGTTGTGCTCTATTTAGGGTTTTATTAACATAGTTTTAGATTCTTATAGACCATTATGCATGATTTAGGATGATTCTGGACAGTATGATTATCTTGAAATTAAACAAATATTTTATGAAAGATTCTTAAGAAGAACCTTATCTTTCTAAAACCTAGACATGCAAGGCTTATTGAATAAATTTTGTTTCATAAGATTTGATTATGTTTTCAATTTTATATGAATTTTTGAATCTGACATCGTTGCATTGGAAAACTGCGATTCCAACAGAACGACTAGATTCACAAAATTATTTATATTATCAAATGAATTCAAAAAATTGCTAAATTTTAAACAGAGATTAACATATCTATATAGTATTCGCAGTTTTAATTTCATCTTATTAATTTCTAATTTTATAAAAATCTCAGAACTTGTTCTGTTTAGTTAAGTCACTGTGAAACAGTTTCAAATTTGTCAAGAAACAAATAGTTTTGAAAATGATTTTAGTATCAAATCTTCTTGAAACTTTCACATAAGATACCCATGGATGTCAAAAAAGATTTGTAAAATATTATGTCATTCTAATTTTTAGATTAAAAGTTAAAATATGATAATCAGACTTGTACGGGTATGAATTAGAAAATCAAGTTCTTATAATAAGTTATTAATAGTTATATCTTGTATTTGTTTAAGGTGTTTGAGGTGTTTGAGGCTCTTAGAGGCTTAAAGGTGTGTTAGATCAATTCTTTTATCGACATAAGTAACTTTATTCATAATCTACTGGATATGTATGTGACACGACTCAAAATTATTATTAATCTCAAATATAAGAGTGTCTAGGTATAATATAACCCGGTGAGTCCGAGGTCGAACCACAGGAAATTTAAAATCTAGTAGTCAATTTGTTAAAAAAAGAAAATTAATTACGGGAAAAGAAATCACTAGGAATTAATTTAAAAATGTGCTAAAGTTATAGGATATTATGTCATTTAATTTTTAACTAACTATGTGTGTGGATAAATATTGAATCAATTACCTAATGTGACACAACTATATTAATGTGCTGATATTATGTCAAAATACCATACAGATCCAAGGAAATTTATAAATTAACATGACATAAAAATAACCATAAAAAATAAAATAAACTTAAAACTCACTTGAGAAAGTAATTAATTTTATAATTTGAAACCTTGAGCTTCACCCTTCACCTTAACTTAGTAAAATTTGGCACTCATATTGAAAGAAAATAAAACACTCTTTTTATTTGACTAACTTTTTGAAATATAATATAAGAAAATTGATTATACCATAAACAAGAAAAAAAGAAAGAAAGATTTCCTTAGCTTCACTTTGTTCTCTCTCGGCTTCCTCGGCTCTCTCTTCATGCCTGCATCTCCTTACCTTTTATAGGCAAGGAATGCATTCTCCTTTATTTATTTTATTTTATTTTATTTTTATAATATATATGTACGCTAAGAAATGTGATTGTCAGGTGGCAAAATGGCCACCTGACCATCACGAGCATCTTTCACCCTTTTCTCTTTTTTTTTTCTTTTTTATTTTTTTGAAATAATTTTTTATTAATTACATCTCCTCAATAATACATTCCAAATTACTCCAATAATTTTTCTTTATTCCCGCTTCCAATTCCAACTCCTCTTTATTCTTGAAATATATATACAATATAAAATTAAAATAAAATTAACATATTATAAATTAATTTAACATAAAAATATATTTTGGAGAATGTTAAGATAATTTAGGAATAATGAGTGCATTAATCGACACAATAAGTGAAAAATTGATAATTTTATCATTATTAAATGTAAACTTTTTAATGTCAATCACACCCCCAACCAACTTATTGTTAAGCGTTAGCAATTTAAGCGATGAAAATTTAGCAAAATTTCAAACCAAATTAAAATCTTTTTTTTTTTTTGAAAATTGTGTTTACTTCTTTCATCGGATTAATAACAACAATCAAGTAAAAGTATAAGCATTATCTTCAGCCTAAAGAAAATCACACCCACACAAATAAATTAAGTAAAATCATGTGAAATGATCAATTATCATAGCTACATTAATCAAGTCACTTTTACGAATGTTACGTCAAATCCCAAAATCTCACCGTTAAGAGTGACTCTCTCAAAAGAAAATAAACCCTAGAAGAACAATCACTCTAAGAAGTGGTAGATTAAGAGAATAGTAAAACAATATCACATACTCTCACCAAGAATAATGCCCACAGCTTAGAAATGAATTGATCTCAAGTCTAGGTAATTACTAGCCAATTTTATTTCTATTTTTATGTATCACCATATCTTTTAGTTCATATTACCAGCTTTTACTTTAGACTATAGTTTCGTAAAATCAAGAAAGGACATAATGTAGGCTAGGGTCATGGCTAATAAAGAAATGATAATAGGAAAAAACAAATATATATATATATTTGAAAAATAAGGGACTTCTTTTAGATTACAAGGTGTTTTTTGTTTGAAATTTTTTCTCTTTTTTATTTTGGTTTTTTTTCTTTTTTCTATTTTATTTATTTATTTATTTATACATATCTTTTTTTCATAGCACTATTATTAAGAATACATAATCATTTCTATTTTCAAATATAATTAGGTGGTGGAAAACTTAAAATATAAGGTGATACTCCACATTGAAGTGGGATAAGATGATAGTTTACCAAAGAAAAAGTATATATATATATGCTCAAAAGGGTTAACTATGGATACTTTATAAGATGGTTAGTTAGAAAAGCTCAAATGGATCAAAGATGGTCTTCTGTCATTTTTTAAGGCTCTAAATAATTTTTCATATCCACTAGTTCAATGGACTTTCAGATGCGGCTGCAAATCTTTTTTTTTTTTTTATACTTTGAGGAAACTATAGAGATCATTGTATAATAAAATGTGAAGCTGTATAGGCAAACAAGGTTACTCTCCAAGGATAATAGGCTAAAAAACTCACTAAGACTTATCATGAAATATACATTCCTTCAAACGGCGTAATCTGTTTCACTCATCAAATTTCTTAATTTACATTTCAACATGTAAAGGCGAAAACATGGTGTAACATAATTCAAGGCCAAAGATAATACAAATACCAAAATTTAGAAATAATCATGTTAGCTAATGTTAAAAGATCACACAAAAAAAAAACTCTTTTTTGTATTTTTTTATTTTTTTAAGTTAAAGAAAACACTAAAAAAAATGGAACTGATTACAGAAACTTAAAGGAGATTATTAAGAAAAAGAAGAAAAAAAGTTAGAAAGTAATTTTTTGGGAAAAACAAAACTCTAAAATTAAGAAAATGTGTTTCTAGATACACTACATTTTATATTTTGCCATATTCGACTTAAATTTTATCCAAAGTTAGTCTTTACAACAAAAAATTAGTAAAAATATCACCAGGACTGAGACATTCCACAATTGTCAACTATTCCTTCCCCCCAACTTGAAGGAGATATTGTCCTCAATATCTTAGAAGAAAAAAGTAGAGTTTAGAAGACATAATTTGGCCACTGCTAGAAAATATTTACAAACGGAGAGTTAAATTTAATTTAAACTTTTTTCTAGTGTTACTACCATCATCATCAGTTGTCCAATCCAACGCCAAAGTCATGGGATCTGACTCTAATTTGTAAGCTTGCAAAAGATCAAGTAACTCGTTAGAAATATGAGCACAAATAAAGAGTTTTTTCGCTAAGGGTGGAATAAAATAATTTTTAATTGCAAGATTAAGAAATGTTATTAAACCATCATAAAAGTTATTAACATTTAACAAACCGATGAGTTTTTTATGAATATTCAAATGGGCCGAAGAAG
Organism: Citrus sinensis; assembly: GCF_022201045.2. Classification (NCBI taxonomy): domain Eukaryota; kingdom Viridiplantae; phylum Streptophyta; class Magnoliopsida; order Sapindales; family Rutaceae; genus Citrus; species Citrus sinensis. The sequence continues at coordinate 13,999,017 of NC_068557.1, read as the reverse complement.
CAAATGTGATAAGCACCTCTAAAGTTGCAAGATCTCCTGGCGAGAAAATGAAAGCATCAACATAATTTAACATTTCAAATATTCTTTCTTGCATACTTGAGACAACTAACTCTTCTCCAGTTGATGGGTTGGGTAGACATCCTAAAGGTTTTAAAGCTTTTGGGATAATGCCTAACACTTAGCTTCCTCGAACAAAAACGGCTTCTGAGACAAACTTTGATAACCCTCGGTCACCTTCTCCATATACAAAGTGTAGTATTCTCTCTGCTATACCACGATTATGATCTATAGCTGCCTGAACGATCTCCTTACACTTTCCATAACAAAATCCAAAAAGCACACAAATGTTCTTAAGTTGTCTGTTTGAAGTTGCTGCCATTGGAACAATTCTAAAAAGAAACAATTTGTGAGTGCTTAAAAAGGTGCTCTTATTTAAGGATCTTGGTGACGGACACAATGGTACACATTTGTAAATGGGATGGTGTGTTTATCAAATGACAGGTGAAGTATTTGGCTCAATAATTCAAAAGTAAACAAAAAAAGCAAACAGTGATTAGACATAAAATCACACAAAAAATAATAATAATACAAAAGATAAAAGAACAGTAAAATAAAAGGATATTTACTGGTAGTGATTGTGCCTCACATCTTCTTCTAGTTTTACATCTAGTAACGACTTGAACGCCCTCTATGGGTCGAGGATAGACTTCCCATCCAGTTTTCTTATAAACTAGAAAACATGGTCTTTTAAAGTCAGATTCCCAAGACTAAACCGTGAACTTTCCTTTTGGAACAACTTTCATATATTATGAATCTCACATTGCACATATCTACTTGGATGGGCCTCAAGAGATCATAAGATATCATCTAACAATTCTTTACTCATGCCATCCTTAACGAATTTGATTTTGTGTTCATGATTTACAGGAACCATTCTCAGAGTTTTACAACGTGGTTTGTTGCAAGCAAGTCTTACAAAGTGAGGACATTTAGAGCCATGTCACTTAGCTCTTCTATTTTTAACAAATGTGTTTTTACCAAAACTAGACATGTAGGAAATAAATGGATCCGAAAACTCACTTGCCAGTCAAACCTTTGTTCAATTAACCAATGAATGTCAACAGGAATCCTATTGATCATTAACAAATGCAGTCGTTCATAACAAACTTTGTAAATATTCTTAAGAGCATTTTGAGGGAGAGAAGGAAAATGCTTATACAATTTATATTGTATTTCTTCCATACTTGATTTTGGGGTTTAAGTTATTGTGGGAAACTGAGAATACCGACTTAAAAAAGTCACGGAGTACCGTTATTCGTCATTTATACGGGAGAGTGAATCAAAACATATCAAAGAAACGAATCAAATCTATAAAATCAAATCAAAAGTGAAGAAGAACAGTAAAATAAATTCACAAAAAGTTAAAACAAAAGGCTTAATCAAGATTTGGTGGGTCACTCAAATTGATTTCGGTATATGCTTCACATGTTGGTGTTCTAGATATGGTTTCAATCTTTAACCATTAACTTTAAATGTGACACTATACTCAATTTCTACGGCTCCACATGAATATACATTTTTTACAACAAATGGGCCACTCCATTTTGACTTTAAATTCCCTAGAAACAAATGAAGACGAGAATTATAAAGCAACATTTTTTTACCAATCTCAAATGTTTTCCGAAAAATTCTTTTATTATGAAAAACTTTAGTTCTTGCCTTAATAATTCGAGAATTATATGCATCATTCCTTAATTCCTCAAGTTCATTTAATTGCAATTTGCGCACATTACCAGCGTCATCAAGATTTGAACTCAATGCGAATGCTCACCTCTATCTCCAAATATAGTAAAAAAGATTTAGAAGTTTTGACATTCATCGATTCATATTTTCTCTCTCGTCTAATTTTCCTTCACTTTCTCTTTGAGATTCTCAGCTACCAAACATTCTTAAAGTATTTAATAAAATTCCGTTAAATCAATAATAAAATATGATACAAGATCTTCAAAGAATGGTGAGAGATCAAATTATAAATTATAAGGGAATCTCGATAAGGGCCAAATTACATAGCCCAAATACGACGGTAAAAGATTTGGGATTATTCCAATACTTTCGCTTAACCCAATATCTGCAATGTTTGGGCTGCGCTAGCCCATTGAAGTTTTTGCAGTTTCTAGCATATCCGAAAACGTCCATAAATTAAAAGAAGGCCTCTTGCCACTCCTTTTTTTAACGAAATTATTTAAATAACCAAAGATATGTGATTATTTTTTATTTTAAATAGAAATTAAATTAAATACTAACGTAAATTATTTACATTTACTTCATTTCATAATTTAGATTTATATTTAAATCTTAATTAAAAAATATATTTTTGAAAAAATTATAAGAGTTAGATTTGTAGAAATAAAAATTATATAATAAGAATAAAATACTTTAAAATTTTTGTGAGTTGTGTGTATTTTATAAATAAAAACTTAAAAGGAGATACTTTTTTTTTTAGGGTGAAGATCTTTATACTGGAGAATATTCTTTCTTTAGAGTGGGGATCTTTATACTGGAGAATACTCTTTCTTTATACTATGGGATTAAGTGTTTACTTTTTTTAATTACTTTTTTCTGCCATATCTTTAATAGCAGGTTGGTTACACCTACAGGCAAAATGAAAATTAAGTGTTTCATGGTCAGTATTGTCGAATCCCATCTGAATCATTATTTGTCAGGACCATATTATGGGATTATAGCTAACTTTAATATATGAGTTTGTAATTGCTAATTAAATTAGGATTATTTTTAAGAATAAAATTCAAGGGAATTTTATAAGGATTTTAAAAGAGTATTAAAAGCTCCAATCTAAATCAAACTCAATACTACAAGCCATCAGAAAAATAACGATGATAGTAAAGCAAGTTAAAAGAAATTCCTTCTCCCTGTCTTTCCTAATATCACGGCAAGATTTGTTGGAAAAAATGGTTGAAAGACTTCCACTGATTCTTAAGCAGATGATAAACTTTTCAAGTCGACCAACTGCCGACATGAATGCAATTGACTTCACTTCATTATTATTATTATTACGATGATGATGATGATGATGATGTGGTCTCTAGTTAATAGCAGCACTTTCTTTCTGCTCAATTAATTTGTGCGCTAATATTTCATTTTCGACCCTTGAATTGATCGTCAAGCTAAACAATCCCTGAAATTGCGTTGAGAAAGTGACACATTTTGATTTTATTTTTTGTACATTATTTAACCAAATTGACCGCAAGCATGTCTAGAATTTGGGTGACTTGTCAAGGATTTGGATTTTACAAGGCAACCTTATTCGGTTTTGTAATTTGTATTTATCCTTATCGTAACTCTTTCTGGAAGACTAATCTATCTCATTTCAGTACACTAATTAAAAAAATGCAATATAACTTCTATAAATTAATTTTGTCGGATCATATAAAATCTAATAATTAAAAAAAATCGACAAATTGATAATATATGAATTATAAAGTGTATTTACAATTCGATCAATATAAATTTAATTTAAAAATTTATTATATATGATGTTCCACACAAGAAAGTACTTAAAGTGTCAATAACACTTCATAATTGTTTAATGCAATAATAGAATTCAATCCCAAAACTTCTAAATGTAATAAGAAAAATTAGAAATGAGATCTAACATGGATTTAAATTTCAAGAAGAAAATAATACAGTAATTTTATTTAGTAAAATATCGTAGCCAATTATATTTGTAATTATAGAAAATTATTAATTTAGTATATGAATGGGACACATCATTACATAAGAATTCTTTTAAAAAAACATTATCTTATCAATTTATCATAATTACTAATTTAGTCTAGGGCAAAATTATGGTACCACAGTGGTACCATACCAGAGCTAGATCTAGCCATTGAATTAGCTACAGTTGTCACCATAGCTGGATCCAGTTGTGGTATGGTATCACTGTGGTATCATAGCTAGACCCTTTAGTCTATTAGCCCAAGTCGGGACCTTAAAAGATTATTATGTAATAAAAGTTATTAATTTATCGAATATTAATTTATGGAGTTTGTACAATTGATTTCTTTCCTTATCATTAGCTCCAAATGCTTCATGATGAGTTCACAATATACAAATCTTCTTTGTATTACCTAATAGAAAAGGGTAAATGTTTTTCTCTTTCCTTTAATTTGCTATAACTTGAAAAATAGGCGTGAAGTGTATTTATATAGGTTGAAATAGCCTCATCCTTTAGTTAATTACTTAATTAGTTTCTTTATTTTTTAAAATTACCTAATATCACCGGGGTTACTTGAGTTTTTTAACTATTGAATCTGACTTTTTAAGGATAAAACAGTAAAAAAAGTAGTTTTGTATATTATAACTTAAATTCAAACGAATCTAACCTGCAACAAGTCAAAATATATGATAAATAAAAAGATTTAGTGAAAATTGATCAATAAAATGGAGGTGGGGCTGTTTGTAGTTTAAATATTATTTGGAACACTATTATTCTGTACATTCATATACTAATTTAAAAAAATTAAACTTTACTTTGTAAACGATCTAAAATTGCAACAACAAAAAAATATTTCCTTTAACTATTAAAATTAATTAACTTTATTTAATTAATTAACAAATGTTAAGAGATTTAACACATAATAACTTATAATCAAACAAGTTGTAAATAAATTATTTAACACAATTTTAGTTATTAATTTTTTACGTATTTATATTCAATATTAAATTTTGCATCCAAAACAACTTGTAATGAGTAAATAATAATAAAAAAAATTATTTAAATACTACCCAAAAAATAAAAGAAGGAGAGGAAGGCAAAGAAGAAGGTTCAAAAGCGAGAAAAAAAAAAGGATCAAAGGCAATAAAAGGTCATTTTAGAATGCTTTTGTTTATTTTATTTTTTAAAAAATAAAAAGTATTACGTATACTTTGTAGTTACAATTTTTTTAAAATATTAATCATTGTTCGTTTAAATATTGATTAAGATGTTGGAAACAAAAATTTTAGGGTTTAAGGCACAAAAATTATAAATTAAATAATGAGTGAAATTTACAAGGGTGTTCAAGATAATTATGCAATATTAACTTATAATAAATTGTATTTTATAGTAATTCACATAATGGATATTTTTGTAATAAAATTTATATTAAAATTAGAGTATTTAGAATAATTTGTGGACTGTTAATAGCTTCATAAAATAAATATATAGATTAAAGTAACATTTTCTCCAAAAATAAGATAACTACTACATATATTTTGATATGGTGGATTATGTTTGGGTATGTTTAAGAGAATAATTTTAGAAATATAATATAAATAAGGGAGGGGATATTATAACTATAGATCTTTAATTTTTGACATAAAATTTTGATATAAATTTTGAATAATTAATTTTATTCAATGGTAGATATTAAAATTTAAAGTAGGATTTATATGTGCTAATTTTGATTTACAAGTCAAAACGAAATGCTATTGTTACATTTATTTATGGGATCAAGATTCTCTCCTAATCTGGTCTCCTCTGAGTAAATATACATATGGTGATTGGTTGTTAATAAAATATAAAAATAAAGAAGTTAAATCATATCCATATACTATTACTTAAAGACACATGACATAAGATCTTTAAAAACTCATGAGAACTCAGATTAGGAAAGGATCTTTTTCCCTATTTATGACAGTAGTGTTGCAACAATCTATATATATATATAGCTGGGCTTTGAGGAGGTGATGTGGCATCACCATTTCTCATCTTTGTATATTTTCTATTATCTAATAAATAGATAAATTTTCTTTTAGATTTGGCTTTTCATCTTTTCATAATCAATTTGATTGTTATTACACAATAACAATTATATAAAGATTTTAATAAGGCATATTCTTTGTAATGAACATCCAAGGGAGAGTGTTATGAATTTATTAAAATAAATGTAGATGTTCATAACATATATCTCTTAATCTCCTCACTATCTCCCATTAGCAACCTTTAGCTTCCCTATAACTCCCAATATCTCATAAGGAATTATGATCCATAATTTTTCATTAATTTAATGGAGTGATTATGTAACTATAAAAGGAGAGCTCATCTTTTTGTTTTATACACACACAATTGGAATGAATAAAATCACTCTATAATATATTCTCTCATTTTATTCTTTATCCTGCGTTGCTTCTTTATTTGTATTGCTGGCAAATTTTTTTTTTGTTTTTTATAAGGCTGCCTTATCTATAAAAAAAAATAATTCATATTTTTTATCAGTTTCACAAGTGTAAAGTAAGAAAAAAAGATAATACTAAATTCTTTTTTTAAAGCCGCGTGAAACGCGGTTCTATTTTCTAGTTGCCCAATAAATATCGACTTTGGAATTCCATGTCAAACATCAAATTTTGTGAGTCCCCGATCAACAAGGTCATGTGAAAGAATAGAGACGAGCTAATTGTTTATGGAAAAGTCTATTTTATTTAATGCATCAATAAAGTTAGCTTAAATTATAGATAGCAGTTGAGATTTAGCATAATGCTCATTACACTCAATTAATTTAATAGTTCTTCCTAAGTTACATTTAATATAATTTATAATTAGATAAAAGTTACTTATTAGCTTATTTGACCAAGAATGGGTAAATTTGGGTTCGGATCAACCTGATGGGATTTCAAATTAATTAGGTAGGGAAAAAAATTCATTTGAACTCAATCCAAACTTGTAATGCAATCCAATTATATTCAGATCAAATAAAAATTTTGATAGGCTGCTGTGTATGCGTATGTACGAATTATGATGGGTAAAATGAATACACATAATAAGTAAAGCAAATTATTGGAATTATAATGCTTTTCAAAATGAAAATAAAAATCACACATTTGCAAATAACAATTATATTTATCACATCACTATCACACATTACGCGATTTATACAATACAAATAATATAGTGAAAATTCAAAATTAATTATTTAATACAATATAAATTTACTATGAAAAAAGTCATTGGATTTGGATCTGAGACGGTGGTTGTCGAGGTGAAGTGGGTTGTAGCAGTGGTTGCAGCAGCCCACGGAGCAAGCTGCAGCAGCTGAAGAGGTGAAGTGAATTCGCGGGATTGGTATGTCACAGTCTGTGTGTGCCTGTGTTCGCATTGTTAATTGGATGCATCGATGACTCGGTGGCTCGGTGCTGTCAGCTGTGTCTGTGCCACTGTGTCCTGTGTGATTTGAGCTCTGAGATATGTGTTTGTGGTGTGAGGTTGTGAGGGTGTGAGGCTATGAGCTCTACGTGTGTGGTTGTGAGCTAGCTAATCGGTTTAGGATTTTAGGTTTTAGCTTTTTCAATTTAATTTCTTTTAATTGTGTCACTGTCCAACTTATTAGCTTTCGGATTCAATCATATTTAATCTAATCTTCATCCATATTTGATTCGAACCTGAATTTTTAGGACTAGATCGGGTCAAATTAAATACTCTCACCTACTTGACCTTACTATGCTTCAATAACTAAATAATGAAAATTTTCTATTTTGCCTAATTCCAGCTCTATCATTTAATTCCGCCTTTCTCTTCACATATGCCTTCATACTTCTATTTGTTTTAAGAAATCAAGCTTTGTTTGGTATTCTAGCACATGATTATGCTCATAAACAATAGAGCTCATTTTATACTTTCCATCAAGATGCACAATAGCACTAACTTTACCCTTGCAATTCATTTTGGTTGTGGGATGCAATTTAAATGCATGCTTTATTTACATCTTGACTTGTCATTCCATGAACAATTGAAACTCACAAATTTCAACACCCCTTTATCATCTTTTTATGAAGTTCTTTTGATAACTTCAAATTGTTGTGAAAATATGCTCTTTAAAAACATATATGTTTATTTAATTGTAATAAATAATTTTTCTGATTAATAAAATAAATGAGGTATTTTATTCAAATATCTTAATTGCATTAATATTTTGATTAAAGTCCATTTAATCATATTATACGTATTTATGTGATCACCATGTGGATTCACAGAAGACATAAATACAAGTTATCTTATGATTAAATAAAGTTAGTTCAGAATTGATAAATAAAGTTGGACACTTTATTTAAGTATAGATTGTAATGAATTCATTGAATGATTTGTCTTAATCATCTATGAATTTATTAATATAGTACGACTTCATTGAACAGGGTCACATATGATATTTAATTCACTTTGTAATAACTGTCAGACTTATTAAATCTCATAGGCATTGATTTTACTGTAATCTTAATCTTGAGTTAATTATGATTTCATGATTGTAATTGTTATTCCATTTGAGTTACCAATGGGCACGACACATATTTGTAGTCAAGATTACCCGGTATCTTAGTAGGAGCAATTATGAGTATTGGGGTTATAGATTGACAATATAAAATTTGTACAACACATCTCTTAATGGGTTTTCGGCACTTGATCATAGAATTCTCTAGTCAGAGTGTGTCAACATATTTAGTATGTTGAAAATGATCGTTAGAAAAAACCAGTAAGAATTAAGAAACAAGATATAATTAAATTGATTGGACAATTGAGATATCGATTTAATTAATGATGTGGTACAAAGGATTGTGCAGTAAAGAAATCAATGTGGTTTGAGACAAATTATTATTCGAGGGTACAATTATGGAGGTCAGTTCCAATCTTTAGTGGAATAGATTTTGAATTAAATAATTGCGCTAGTTTAATTACAGGCCTAATTATTATAGCCACTATTGTATATTCCAAAATGATCCCTGCGTTAGCTCATTTAATTGACTGCGCCGCTACTGGATTAATAAGCAAGATAATTAGCTATTTGGGTTAAAAGCCTAAATATATTATTTAGTGGGAGACTCCATGTAATATGCTTGTGTGTAAGGGATTTTGTGTTATTTTACAAGGTGGGCCCCTATAACACAAAAACAAGTAACGTTGCCTTTGATTTTTATTTTTTAATTTAAATCAAATTTGATTTAATAAAATTAAAAAATAGAAAATATGGAGCATAGGGTTTCCACTAGATAGAAATATAAAAGGGTTTATTTTCTCCCAAAAAGAAAAGAGAGGCCACATTATACAATTTTGAGAAAAAGATTTTTCTTTCTAATTTTGAGAAAAAAAATTTCTCATGCTAGTTGCTTTAGAGGTGATAAAGGCACCCACACGTCAAGTGCAGATCAAACCTGAGTCATAGCCTGGAAGATTATTTGGCGGAGGATCGTTATCTAACAGGAGTAGTGGTGACAGATCGTGATCTGGGAGCCTAAATCACTTCAGTGGAAAAAGCAAAGATCGTTCATCTTCTCAGATTTTCAAGGTATGATTCCTAAATTACGAATTCTTATATATTGTATGAGATCGATCTCAATTTTTTTTAAAAAAAACTAATTTTTCCCAACAATTGGTATCAGAGCCATCTCATATTAATATATAAGAATTTTGTATGAAATCAATCTTGATATTTATGTATTAGAGTGGCACAATTTATTCAAAAATATATTACTTGTTTAATATATGAATAAAGCATGCTTATGGTTTGTCTTAATTCATGGCTAGGTTTTCTAATGTATTTTTTCCTTGGATCTATAACAAGAGGGGTAGTCTTTTATCACCATGTTTCCCTCTAGCAGCAGTAAAGCAAGTTGCTGAACTGTCATGTGTGTATTGTGGTGAGGAACATGTATTTGACAACTGTCTTGAAAATCCAGCATCAGTAAACTATGTGGGCAATTTCAACTGACAACCTCAAAATAACCCGTACTCAAATACTTACAACCTTGGATGGAAGCAACACCTAAATTTCTCATGGAGCAATCAGAATCAAAATGCTCCAGCACTAAGTGGACAGAACATAAATACTCAACCACCTGCTTTTCATCAGCAAAATCAAGGGTAAAAATATACTAGCCATGATCCACTTACTTCATTGGAAATATTGATTAAGGAATACATTGTGAAGAATGAAACAATTGTGCAAAGTCAAGTTATATTTCTAAGAAACCTAGAAAACCAAATTGGACAGCTTGCCACAACAATAAGTAGTAGATTTCAGGGCAGTTTACCCAGCAACACAAAAGATCTAATAAGAGAGGGAAAAGAACACTGTAAAGTAATCAACTTAAGATCTGGAAAGAATGTTGATATCCCTATTGATGTGACTAAAAAAAGGTTGGAACTTAACTCCTCACAATAATCACCTTAAGATGAGAGCATGTTACAGCAACCCAGCCATCAAGATATTGGTGCTAGTGGTCAAGCTACAACAACTATGGAAGGGGATCAACCAATAAATGCTGAAGAAGAAGTTGCAACACCAGTGGTAACAACTTACAATAAATCAAATGAGCAAAGATTGGTACCTCCTAAAGCTGCCCAGCAATTTAGGCATCCACCTTATTTCACACAGAGATTCCAGAAACAAAAACAAGACAAGACAAGCAGTTTAGTAAATTCTTGGAAGTGCTGAAGCAATTACACATCAACATACCTTTGGTGGAAGCATTGGAGCAAATGCCTAATTATGTGAAATTTCTAAAAGACATCTTGGCAAGAAAAAGAAGGTTGGGAGAATTTGAAACTGTTGCTTTAACACAGGAAAGCAGTCACATGCTCCAAAGTAAGATCCCTAAAAAATTGAAGGATTTAGAAAGCTTTACAATACCATGTTCTATTGGAACTATGTAAAATGGTAGAGCACTCTGTGATTTGGGAGCCAGCATTAATCTGATGCCATTATGTGTATTTAAGCAGTTGGGAGTAGGAGAATGCAGGCCAATAATAGTCACTCTGCAATTAGCTGACATATCTCATGCATACCCTGAAGGAAAGATTGAGGATGTACTGGTGAAGGTTGACAAATTCATCTTTCCAGTGGACTTCATTGTACTAGACTTTGAGGCTGATAAAGAGGTACCTATTATGCTTGGAAGACCTTTCCTAGCAATCGGAAAGACTCTGATAAATGTGCAAAAAAGAGAGCTAACAATGAGGGTGAATGACCAACAAGTCACATTCAATGTATTAGAGGCTATAAAGAATCCTGATGAGGCAGAAGATTGTAATTTCCTGAGTGTTGTGGATTTTGTTGTAGTAGACAAAGTAAATAGATGCTGCAGTAATGAGGTCATCAAAGTTGCCACCTTTAAGAGCTTTGAAGAAGAAGGTGTTGCAGCAAACCAGATAGATTGGAAGGGAGAAATGTAATCTAACAGACATAACAGATTTGTGGAACCTCTAAATCTTTCAGACATGGAAGTAAAGACAACTTTACCATACATTGAATCACCTCCTACTCTTGAATTAAAATTGTTACCCTCACATTTGAAATATGTTTATCTTGGTCAGAACAACACACTCCCTGTAATCATTTCATCTACTTTGGATGCAGGACAAGAAATGAGCCTGGTAGATGTGCTTGGGAAATACAGAAAAGCAATTGGATGGACCATGTCAGAAATTAGAGGGATCAGCCCATCCATATGCATGCATAAAATTCTGTTAGAAGACTGCTATAGCAATTCAGTAGAGCAATAGAGAAGGTTAAACCTCATTATGAAGAAAGAAATCATCAAATGGTTGGATGCTGGGATCATATCCCCGATATCAGACAGTTCATAGGTGAGCACAGTTCAATGTGTTCCAAAGAAGGGAGGAATAACAGTGATAGCAAATGAAAAGAATGAACTTATTCCTACAAGAATAGTGACTGGATTGAGGGTATGTATGAATTATAGGAAGCTCAACAAAACCACACGGAATGATCACTTCCCACTTCCATTTATAGATCAAATGTTGGACAGACTTGCTGGAAAACAATACTATTACTTCCTAGATGGGTATTCAGGCTACAACCAAATTGCTATGGCCCCAGAGAATTAGGAAAAGACTATATTTACCTGTCCTTATGGAACTTTTGCCTTCAGATGGATGCCCTTTGGTTTGTGCAATGCTCCAGCAATTTTCCAGAGATGTATGATGTCTATTTTTTTGGATATGGTGGAGCAAATATTGGAAGTCTTCATGGATGATTTCTCAGTCTTTGGAGAGACATATACTGATTGTTTACACAACTTGGAAGAAGTTCTTAAAAGTTGTGAGATGACTAACTTAGTACTCAATTGGGAAAAATGCCACTTCATGGTGAAAGAAGGCATAGTGTTGGGTCATAAGGTTTCCAAGAATGGCAAAGAGGTAGATAAAGCGAAGATAGAAGTGATAGATAAACTGCCACCTCCTACTTCAAACAAGGGGATTAGAAGTTTTTTGGGTCATATTGGATTTTACAGAAGATTCATAAAAGACTTTTCCAAAGTAGCTAAATCATTATGCTCATTTCTAGAACATGATAAGTCTTTTCATTTTGATAAAGACTGTCTTCAAGCCTTTGGGGAATTAAAGAAAGCTTTGATCACTGCACTAGTGGTTATAGCACCAAATTGGACTTTACCATTTGAGCTGATGTGTAATACCAGTGACTATTCTGTTGGGGCAGAGGAAGAATAAAAATTTCCACTCTATATACTATGCTAGCAAAACTCTTATTCAAGATCAGATTAATTACACCACTATAGAGAAAGAGTTGCTAGCAGTAGTATTTGCTTTCGATAAGTTTAGAGCTTACTTGGTGGGTACTAAAGTGACAATGTACACAGATCATGCAGCCATCAAGTACCTAATCTCAAAGAAGGATGCTAAACCGAGATTAATAAGATGGATCTTATTGCTTCAGGAGTTTGATTTGGAAATTAAAGATAGAAAGGGGACTGAAAATCAAGTAGCAGACCATTTGTCTAGGCTAGAAGCAGACGCAAGCACATTGACAAAAAAAGACATCACTGAAACTTTTCCTGATGAACAACTGTTAGTAATACAGCAGGCACAGATGCTACAGCAATCAGGATCTCCATGGTATGCAGATTTTGCTAACTACTTAGTAAGTGAATTGCTACCACCTGAGTTGAAGTTTCAGCAGAAAAAGAAATTTCTTCATGATGTTAGAGGCTACCAGGGGGATGACCCATATTTGTATAAGTTATGCTCAGATTAAGTAATACGAAAATGTGCTTCAGAGGAAGAAATTCCTCATATATTGGAATCTTGCCATGCTGCAGCATATTGAGGACATTTTGATGGTCACCGAACAACTGCCAAGGTTCTGCAATCAGGTTATTACTGGCCTTTTATTTTTAAAGATGCTTATGGGTTTGCTAAATATTGTGATAGATGTCAAAGGATGGGAAACATAACTCAAAGACATGAAACGCCATTGACGAACATTCTGGAAGTGGAGATTTTCGATGTATGGGGAATAGACTTCATGAGTCTTTTTCCACCATCCTTTGGGAACTTATATATCCTGGTTGTTGTGGATTATGTCTCTAAATAGGCAGAAGCTGCAACATTACCTATCAATGATGCTAAAACAGTAGTGAACTTCTTTCAGAAAAGCATCTTTTCCAGGTTTGGCACTCTACGAGCAATTATTAGTGATGAGGGTACTCATTTCTGCAACAAAGTATTTGTTGCAGCTATGGTAAAATATGGAGTCAGGCATAAAATAGAAACAACATATCACCCACAATCCAATGGCTAGGTAGAAGGGTCTAATAGGGAGATTAAGAAGATCTTAGAAAAAGTGGTGAACCCATCGACAAAGGATTGGTCCTTGCGCTTACATGACTCCCTATGGGCTTACAAAACAACATACAAGACACCACTTGGCATGTCTCCCTACCAAATTGTGTATGGGAAAGCTTGCCACTTGCCACTTGAGCTAGAGCATAAAACATACTGGGCACTGAAGCAATTAAATTGGGATATACATGCTGTAGCAGAGCAAAGGAAACTTCAACTATGTGAGCTTGATGAATTGCGATTATTCTCGTATGAAAATGCAAGAATCTATAAAGAAATAGGAAAACACTGGCACGACAAACACATTCAACACAGGAAATTAATCCCTAGTCAACAAGTTATGCTCCATAATACGAGGTTAAGACTATTTTCAGGAAAACTAAAATCTCGATGGTCTGGACCCTTCAAGCTGCTCAGAATTTACCCTCATGGGGTTGTTGATCTCTTAAATGAAAAGACAGGCCAAAAATTCAAAGTCAATAGGCACAGAGTTAAGCATTACATGCATTCAGCTACAGATTATTTAAAGGAGGTCTAACTCCTTAGAGAACCGGCTTTGTGAGCACTTAAGTAAGGTTAGGCTAAAAGACCTTAAATCAAGCGTTCAATGGAAGGCACCCCATTGCAGAGGTAGTCATTTTAGATGAGATGGATCCTCTCTGGTTTTGTTAAATATTTTTATTTTATTTTTTATTTATTTATTTTTATTTCTCTTATTTAGGATTGTTTAACTTTTATCTTTTCTTGTTTTGTTCTTAAAACAAAATGTGACAGATGGATTCAATACTAACAATTAGAGCTGTAATGTTAACATATTGCAGAGGCAAGCTACGTGTCAGCAACTATTTGAGGAGAGTGTTGTAGTCATTGCTAGAGCACACAATTGGATGCTGCAGCAACCAATATTACCGTTACAGTAACTTAAGCACGGAGCCTCCCACTTTACCGTTGGAGATAATATGTGACAGATGGTTGGATGGATTTGGATAAAAATTGAGGAAAAATATCTCTTACTTTAATGCATTAATTTCTCCTGCCTATTTTTATGGGATATGCTTAATAAATTTAAAAACAATTCTTCCCTAATTTATCTCTTTTACCATATTTGTTTTTATTTAATCCCACCTATATAAGGGCGTCACTGTGCATATTGACCTCTAACACTATTTTCTTTCCCATTTGCAGTTACGACTCTAGTACTCCATAACCTTTTGACTCTAGTACTCTATAACCTTTTCTTCTCGTTTTACTCTTGGGCATATTACCATCGAATTCTTACTGCTATAGCAATGCCAAGGTACAAAAGGATAGCCAACCGACTAAAAGATCCCTCACGATTCCAAAGTTACCATGTGGAAGAAAAGTATGAAGAATTTATTGAACCGCCCAAGATTCTGGAAGAAAAAGGGTTTCAGTTCCCACCTCAACCCTCAGGAATTGTGCAATCACTATACAATGCTGCAACAAAACGTGGATGGCTGGAGTTTTGCAACCACCCTCAAGACACCGTGATGCCACTGGTGAAAGAATTTTATGCCAACTTGGTAAGCCCTGGTCAGCACAATATTTGGGTAAGAAACTCGCTTGTACCATTAGATTTTCGAGTTATAAATGCTTTATATAATTTACCTTCTGAAATTAATTACGAGTATGCCAAGTTACTTGACAAATTAACCCCACAAAGATGGAATAAAATTTTCACAACACTTACCGTAAAGGGTGCATTTTGGGCTAATGAAGAATGGCGTGTGATTAATAGGATAGATTTGACACCCATTGCTAAGGTGTGGGTGAAATTTCTAAAATTCAGACTTATGCCAACCACCCATACCACTACTGTTTCACAAGAAAGGTTAGTACTGTTGTATGTTATTGTTAGAGGGTTACCTATAGATGTGGGAAACATTATCGAAAAAGATATTCGGGACTGTGCCATGAAAAACCACAAAGCAGCTGCCTTGCTACTTCCTTCACTCATCACCAGCATCTGTGTAGTATCGGGAGTTCGGCTTGATGCAAAAGATGAGCATGTCAAAAATAATGGTGCCCTCGCTGCACACACCATCGAAAGAATTGCTGGTGAAGTTGCTGGAGCCTCATCTGAACCAGCTGCTGTAACAGGGGCAAAAAGAGTTATTGGGTTATAACAGAGAATCCAAGCACTGAGCACCATCATCACTCAATGTGCTGAAGCTCAATAGAGGGAAAACAATCAGTTTTAGAGCTATTTACACCACTTGGAAAACCACCTACACCAATTTACTGTATATATGAAAAGTACCCACCAAAATTTCCTTAATTCATTGGTCCAGCAATACAATTTTGATACCAACACTACAGAAGCTCCAGCAGAAGTCAGTGAAGAAGCTACTGACATAGATGAACCAGAGGAAGAAGCTGCAGCAGAGCTGCAAGAAGAGGCCGAAACAGATGTTGATGACCAATCTGACCAACCTGAAGAAGAGGAAGAGGAAGAGCCTGAGAGAGAACTCAAAGAACCCCCAGCCAAGACCTTCTCCAAATCCAGAAAAAGCACATCATACAAGAAGATGATGATAAACCAGTAGAGGAGCCTCCTATTCCAGTCATTTCTAGAAAGGGTAACGAGAAAGTAATCACCCCTCCTGCCTATGATGATGAAGCCGAGCAAATTGATGCAGAGCTGGAAGCTGTAGTAGCCAAAGTTACTTTTACACCCACAGAGACAAAGCAGCTGCTTGATATCATTGTCACAATCACGGCTGAGGGACAGGCAACCGAAGCCCCAACTCTGGCCCATTCACAGCAAACCCCCAGCAAACCTACTCTCGATAGTCCTAAGGGGCCCAACAAAAGAATCCCCTAAGGATAGGCTGTGAAGTGCATCTAAAAAGCGCTGAAGTCACTACACCATGTTGCAGCAGTGCCCAAGCAATAGGGGAGTACCCTGTTGAGTGTTAGAAAATGTATATTTATAAAGGAGAAAATAGTAATTTTACACTTCAAGCTTTACTAACACCATTACTTTTATGTATTTAAGCTTCTTGTCATTTGATTATGTGTGTTGTATTATAATTAAGTATTTTATATATTTTAGGGGCATCATAGTCATTTCATAATAAATAAGAGATCAGACAGCAAAACAGACATCAGTTTTGAACTCAGGATGGTCGAAAACCTTAGGAGGAGCATAAAAGGAAAAAGACATTGTTCACATGTACGATACTGTCTACGTTACTATTTACGACACTGTGCACATAGACGGATTGATGATGTGGCATTGACCGATCATGTGGCATTGACTGATGAGGTATCGCGATCCTGTTGGATTAAAATTCTTATGCACTGTTTGATTGGTGACATGGCAGCATGTTAATGGACTAAAAATTACGCGTACGGTATATGCATATACACAGGATTATTTTCAACCAAACCGCGTTACTGTTCAAGCCGGGTCAAACCGTGTCACTATTCAAACCACGTGGTCAAACCGCGTATTGTTGACTGATGACGTGGTGCAATCCTGAGCGTCCAAACTGTTTTTAATCCGGTGGCCATGATTTACTCAATGTATCTATAAAAATGGGGTTTCCCACCCTAATTTGGCACCTCTGAATCCATTTTTGGACTCCATTTTTTGTAATTCCTTCTCCATCTTGTATTTCCTACATATTTTAATAAATTTTCATTTTTCCCCTAGTTTAATTATGAGTAGTTAATTTTCTTTCAAGTTTGGGCTAAAGGTGAAGTCTCAACATGTGTCATGGGCTTTACTTGGTAAATTTATTTTCTTTTCCCCTCTAATTTTTGTGGATGATTTGACTTTTCATCGACAAATAATAATAATCTTATCTAGATACTGCCCTGGTTTCACCGGCTCCCTAGTACAAGGTTATTATTATTTGGCACGATAAGCCCTTAGCACCATATTGATTAGAGTGTGATTCATGAGGTGTGGATTCCCCCCTCATAATTTAATTGACACTAATAAGGAATATTTAGCCCATGGTGCATGTTGATGCCGATCCAGATACCCAAGCGCTTTATTCAATAGATTTCTCTTCAATTTATTTTCGCCATTTTAATTTAAATTTTAGAATATTCCAAATTATTTTCACTACAAATCCAATCACCCTCATAGAAAATCAATTCTACATATAATTAAAATCCATCTCCTCGTGGGATCGACACTCGTCACTATTAATCTATTCTACAATAGATTCGTGCACTTGCGAGTTCAATAAAATTTGCACAACATACCCCCTTCCAGCTAGTTATTTTATTTATTTCTGAAAAACTTTTCTTTCATTCAGTTTTAATTTTCTGATTCATTCTACATGTCCTTTTATTTAGTGTATGCATGTCTAGTTTATGTGGTTTTGTTTTGTGTGCTTGTGAGGACACAGTGTTGATTGATTTGTATAATCAATTATTATCAATGCAATGTGCAAGTATACACAACAAGTAATAAAGTGATGAGTGTTCAAGATCGTCTCTATAGGGATTGATGTTACTCAAAATGTTAAAGCAATCACAATAATTCACATCAACTAAAGACCGAAACAAACAATTGCCAAATAATTCTATCGTAAATAATAATTGTGAGAGATGGGAATTAAAGCAATATCGAAATAAAATAAACTTAATTAAATGTATCCAAGGTTCAATTGAGAATATAGTAGTTGAATGATCAAACTCTCCTAATGGGGTGACTGTTGATTACCGAATTAGCACTGGTTATTATGATAAGTGCTGCAGTACTGGGTAGAACAAATCTGTATCTGCAGCTATCGCATGTTGGAAATCTCATACCTTTAAATCTACTAAAAATGACCAGTTGCTCATAAATTTAATGTATGACTTTATGATCTTTAATCTCTCTACCCTACAAGGTGAACACCTATGTATAGGATATCACAAATCTTAATTTCAAGCATTGCCTTTACAGGATTTAAGATAACCTAATCCAAGAAACTCAATTTAAGAACAAGTAATACTCTAATAATGTCCGCTAAGACATGCCCTTTTGCTGCTCTATCTTAACTGAAACTATTAAATGGGTGGTCAACCAAAATAACAATTATATCATAAAAACTATTCGAGTATAATGCTACAACATTATCATAACATCATATAAGAACAGTCAAGAACCCATTGGATTATTTCACTCAACTTCAAGTAAATTCAGTTCATATTCTGAATGAGAAAAATAAACATAAATATATTGATCGCAGAATACATCCAATCAATCAAAGGAAGAAAGATAATATGAGTTAAGCACGATGAAAGTCTAAGGATCCTCCTCGGTGCTTCAATGATGCCGAATAGCCCTCCTTAATCTTGATCTTCTTCTTGCCTTTTTAATTGTTTTTGAATGTTAATTCCACCGCCGCTTCTATGTGGTGCATGCCTCCTTTATATATTTGTAAATTAGGTTTTCCGAACCAACGCCCATGCGCTTGCCTGTGTTTTAATTAAGAAACATGTAGATTGCAATTTAATCAGCGCTTCTTGGATGCACTGCGCAGCTTATCCTTTGGTGAAGCCTTTGGGGAGGTAGCTGGCAATGTCTTTGTCTTTTTCGCTGCAGGGCTGGTGAGAGGAGTTGTGGCTGGGGTTGCTGTAGCAGTACCCGCACATGTATTGCCTTTTTGTTTGCTGGGTTGTCTTGGACTGGTGCGGATAGGCTGGCTAGGACTTAGTTGTGGAGTCTTTTGAGTCAATGCGTCAGCTGTCTGGCCCTCGATTGTGATGGCAGCTATTACCTCAAGTAGTTGCTTGGCTTGCTCAGATGTAGGCATGGCTCTAGCTGCTGCAGCAGCTAACTCAGCATCAACTTGCTCCATTTCATCGTCAAAGGCTGGAGGTGTTGCCATTTTTGCTTTACCCTTAGCCTTTCCTTTGCCTACAAAGACTGGAATATGAGGTTCCACGTCAAGGTCTTCCTCTTCCTCTTCTTGAATAATGTGCTGGTGGGGATGGGTGGTTCTTCACGTTCATGCTCTGAATTATCCTCTGCCTCTGAGGGTGAGCTATCCGTCTCAGATTTGTCACCTTCATCCTCAGGTGAGTCAGATGGTTCAGCATCTTCTGAGTCAACTTCTGCTGGTGGTTCAGTTATAGCTTGCTCTGCTGGTTCATTTGAAGCAGTGGCTTCTTCACTGGTTTCTGTTGGAGCACTTGTGGTGCTGGTGTTAAAATTGTATTGCTGGAGCAGGGAAGCACGGAAGTTCCGATGATTGCATTTCATGTACTCAGCAAATTTGTGTAGTTTTCCATCTATGCACTGTAGATAGCTCCAAAACCGACCATTTTCCCTCTGCTGAGCTTCCACACATTGATTGATACTGGTGCTGCGTGCTTGGATGGTCTGTTCTAAACCAAGAGTTCGTCGTGCTACTGTTACAGCAGCTGGTTCAGTGGTTGTTCCAGCACTCTCGCCAGTAACTCTTTCAATTGTTCGTGCCATAAAGGCACCCTCATTCTTGACATGATCATCGCTGGCTTCAAGACGAACACCTAAAACTACACAAATACTGGTGACAAGTGAAGGAAATAGCAAAGCAGTAGTTCGATGAGTTTTGGCTGCACATTCTTGGATTTTTTTGGCAATGATGCTACCCACATCTATGGGGAGCCCTCTAACAAGGACATATAGCAAAACCAATATTTCTTGTGAAACCGTAGTAGTGTGAATGGTGGGCATAAGTCTAGATTTCAAAAATTTCACCCACACCTTAGCAATAGGTTTCAAATCTATCATGTTAACTACACGCCCTTCCTCGTTAACCCATGATTCCCCTTCGATAGTAAGAGTTGTGAAAATGGTGGTCCATTTTTTCGGGGTTAACTTATCACGCAATTTAGCATACTCACAAGTAATCTCAGCAGGTAAATTATAAAAAGCATTGATAACACGAGAGTCCAATGGAACAAGTGTATTTCTTACCCAGATGTTGTGCTGATCAGGGCTTACCAAATTGGCATAAAATTCTTTTACCACTGGCAGTACAGGATTGGGAGGGTGTTTACAAAACTCTAGCCATCCTTGCTTTGCTGCAGCATTATGAATTGTTTTCACAATTCCAGTGAGTTGGTCTAGAAATTAAAACCCTTTTTCTTCTAGAATCCTGCGTGGCTCTATGAATTCTTCGTATATTTCTTCGGCATGGTAACTCTGGAATCGTGATGGATCTTTGAGGCGGCTCACTGTTTTCTTATATCGCAGCATTACTGTAGCAGTAACAAAGTTAGGCTACTGTTCCGTAATTAGAGATAATTGAGGGAATAAAATATTTGAATTAAATGTGCATATCCCAAAATTATTAGTCATTGAAATTAAAGTTGTGATTTCAGAGATTTTTTTCCGCAATTTCTATCCATATCCGAGCATCCATCTGTCACGATTTCATCTCCAATGGTAAGTGAAGGCTCCAGCCTTTAATTTACTGTAACGGGAAAATTTGTTGCTACAGCCCCCATTTGGTCATTCCAACAACGGGTACAAAATCCATACCAAAGCATCTGACACGTGGTTGTTATCCTCTGAATTCTGCCACCAGCTACTTGCACTTGTCAATATGAAATTCAATTGTCACATTTATTTCAAACTAAAATTAAGTCTAACATTATTAAGATAAGGTAGATTAAAGTAAATCGAAAAGAAGGAATGCAATAATGTAAAAGGATAAAAATAAATGGTTAACATGGCAAAACAAGATTAAATAAAATGGTAAAGAGGAATAGTTGTCCATAAAACCAAAGGATATCAAAATTGGTTTGATGTGGCTGCTTCCTCAATGAGCTGCCTCCCATAAAGCGCTTGATTTAAGGTCCTTCAGCCTGACCTTCTGTCTTTGCTCAATAGTGGGGTTCTTGAAGGGATAACACCTCCTTTGACCCTTCTACTGCTGGGTGTATGTAATGCTTAACCATGTGGCCATTAACCTTGAATTCGTGACCTGTTTGTTCATCTAAAAGATCAATAGCTCCATGAGGGTAAGATTTCAATAGCTTAAACGGGCCAGACCATCGTGACTTGAGCTTTCCCGGAAACAACCTTAGTCTTGTATTGTGGAGCAACACTAATTGACCAGGGATGAACTTCCTGTGTTAAATATGCTTGTCATGCCAATGTTTTGTTCTCTCTTTATAAATTTTTGCATTTCCATATGAAAATAGCCTTAATTAATCAAGCTCACAAAGTTGAAGCTTCTTTTGTTCTGCTGCAGCATGCATGTCCCAATTTAGTTTCTTCAGTGTCCAGTGTGCTTTATGCTCTAGTTCTAGGGGCAAATGACAAGCTTGCCATAAACAATTCGGTAAGGAGACATGCCAAGTGGGGTTTTGTATGTTGTTTTGTAGGCTCATAAAGAGTCATGAAAATGTAAAGACCAGTCCTTCCTTGTTGGGTTCACCACTTTTTCTAAGATCTTTTTAATCTCTCTGTTGGACACTTCAGCCTGACCATTGGATTGTGGGTGATATGTTGTTGCTATCTTGTGTCTGACTCCATATTTCATCATTGCTGCGGCAAAGATTTTGTTGAAAAAATGTGCACCTCCATCACTAATAATTGCTCTAGGAGTACCAAACCTAGAGAAAAACATTTGTTTGAAGAAAAGTCACCACGGTTTTAGCATCATTGGTAGATAATGCTGTACCTTCCACCCACTTGGACACATAGTCTACAGCAACAATGATATATAAGTTTCCAAAGGATGGGGGAAAAGGTCCCACGAAATCTATTCCCCAAACATCAAAAACTTGTACTTCCAGTATGTTGGTCAATGGCATCTCATGTCTGCTGGTTATGTTCCCTATTCTTTGACACTTGTCACCGCATTTAACAAATTCATAAGCATCTTTAAAAATAGTGGGCCAATAATAACCTGATTGCATAACTTTGGTAGCTGTTCTGTGACCACCAAAATGTCCTCCATATGCTGCAGCATGACATGTCTCTATTATATGAGGTATTTCTTCTGCTGCAACAAATCGTCTTATTACTTTATCTTAGCATAGCTTATATAAATGTGGGTCATCCCACTGGTAGCTTCTAACATCATGAAGAAATTTCTTTTTCTCTTGAAACTTCAGCTCAGGTGGTAGTAACCGACTTACTAGATAGTTAGCAAAGTCTGCATACCATGGAGATTCTGACTGCTGCAGCTGTTGAGTGTTAGAAAATGCATATTTATAAAGGAGAAAACCGTCATTTTACATTTCAAGTCTTACTAACAACCCTTACTTTTATGTATTTAACCTTCTTGTGATTTAATTACATGTGTTTTATTTTAATTAAGTATTTTATGTATTTTAGGGGCATTATAGTCATTTCACAATAAAGGAGACGGCAAAACGGACATCACTTTTGAACTCAGGACGGTCGAAAACCTTAGGAGGAGCATAAAAGGAAAAATGACATTATTCATATGTACGGTACTATTCACGTGTACGGTACTAACTACGTTACTGTTCACAACACTGTTCACATAGACGGATTGATGACGTGGCATTGACCGATGATGTGGCATTGACTGATGAGGTGTCACGATCCTGTTGGGCTAAAATTCTTATGTACTGTTGATGGTGACGTGGCAGCATATCAATGGATGAAAAATCTCGCGTACGGTACATGCATCACACATGATTATTTTCAACCAAACCGCGTTACTGTTCATCCGAGTCAAACCGCGTTACTGTTCATTCAAGTCAAACCGTGTTACTGTTCATATCCGCGTGGTCAAACCGTGGACTGTTGACTGATGACGTGGTGCAATCCTGAGCGTCCAAACTGTTTTTAATCCGATGGCCATGATTCACTCCATGTATCTATAAAAATGGGGCCTCCCCCCCCCCTAATTTGATATCTCTGAATTCATTTTTGGGATCCATTTTCTGTAATTCCTTCTTCATCTTGTATTTTCTTCGTATTTTAATAAATTCCCATTTTGCCCCTAGTTCAACTATGAGTGGCTAATTTTCTTTCAAGCTTGGGTTGAAGGTGAAGTCTCAACATGTGTCATGGGCTTTATTTGGTAAATTTATTTTCTCTTCCCCTCTAGTTTTTGTGGATGTTTTGACTTCTCGTCGACAAATAATACTAATCTTGTCTAGTACCGCCTTGGTTTCACCGGCCCTCTAGTACAAGGTTATTATTATTTGGCACGATAAGCCCTTAGCACCATATTGATTAGAGCGTGGTTCATGAGGTGTGGATTCCCCCCTCATGATTTAATTGGCATTAATACGGATTATTTAGCCCATGATGCATGTTGATACGGATCCAGATACCCAAGTACGTCAATTTAATAGATTTTCTCTTCAATTTATTCTCTCCATTGCAATTCCAATTTTAGAATTTATTCTCGCCATTTTAATTTAAGTCTTAGCATATTCCAAATCATTTCTACCATAAATCCAACAACCCATTTACAAAATTAATTCTATACACATAATTAAAATCCACCTCCTCGTGGGATCGACACTCGTCACCATTAGTCTATACTACAATAGATTCGTGCGCTTGCGAGTACATTAACATTTGCACAACAAGTTTTTGGCGCCGTTGCTGGGGAGGTAAGTAATTTTAATTCATAGAATTAATTTTTGTGAATAATTTCTTTTATTTGTTTTCTTGTATTTTTTTTATTATTAAAAAAAAGAAAAAAAAGTGAATCTACATTTAAAGGTTAGTATTTCTTTTTTTTTCTCTTCTTTAAAATTCTGTAATTTAATTTTTAATTTATTTTTCTTTGAAATTTTTTTTATCTTATTAATTTATTTTTAGTTAATTTATTTCACATATTTGTTTTTGTGTATTTTTATAGAAAGGTTTTAATAGCGCAATAAGGTTAGTATTGTAATTTCTCCCTCTTCTTTATTTTTATTTGTTTTGTTCCCATCTTTATTTTTATTTTATTTGTTTTGCATGCATGGTCGTAGGTCATTATTTCCTAATCTTGAACCTATAGATCTTGAATTAGAAAAAACACTTCGCACACAAAAGCACATTAAAAATAAATTTGGAATGGATTTACAAGCACCACAGGAGAGGCCATTTAAGGACTATTTTAGTCCCTTAGCTAATTTGAGCACATCATGCATAAGATACCCAAATGTAGCTGCTAGGAGTTTTGAACTAAAACCTAGTGTGCTAAATTGTCTCCCCACATTCTATGGCCTAGAAAATGAGGACCCATATAATCATTTGAATGATTTTCATGCAATTTGTCAAACATTTAAATATGAAAATTTTTCAGACGATGATGTTAAACTCAGATTATTCTCATTTTCTTTAAAGGATAGAGCTCGTTCATGGTTAAATACTTTGCCTGCTAATAGCATTTCATCATGGGAACAAATGGTAACGAAATTTTTGAATAAATATTTCCCAGTGCATAAAACCAACGCTATTCGCAGGGAAATCTCGGAGTTTACCCAGAGAGATGACGAGCAGTTTTTCGAAACATGGGAGCGATTCAATGGGCTACTCTTGAAGTGTCCACATCATGGGTACGAAAAATGGCACCAATGCCAATACTTTTTGGAGGGATTATTGCCGAATGTGCAAGAATGGCTAATGGCAACAAGTGGAGGAGAGCTAATGTCAAAAAGTGCATCAGAGATTTGGGAATTCTTCCAGCGACAAGCGGATAATTCCCAACAACGGAGTCGATCACTCAGGAATACTAGAAGAATTAAGGGAGTAAATGAGGTTCACATTGGCGAATCAAGTTCAGAAATTAAAGAAGTCAAAGTGATAATTGAAGGTCTCTCTCGACAAATAGCATCATTATCGACTGCTAAATCAACAGAGCCACATGACCATGACTCATACTAAGATCAAGCCAATGCCATAGGCGTAATGAGAAAACCATCGAATTACAACCCATACTCCAACACATATAACCCTGGATGGAGAGACCACCCTAATTTTTCATGGTCTCAAGGATTCCAACAGAACGGACCAGCAGCTCCAGCTCCACCAATTCCACAAAATCCTCAAGCCTCTCAGCCACCATTTAGACCATACAATTAGAACCAGAACCACTCTCAACCTAGACCATGGGAGGATGCATTCCAGAATTTCAGGAATGTTACTCACTCCACGATTGAGCAACAGAACCGCACCATTGATGGACTACGAAATGAGTTGAGAGCAGGCTTCAACTCACAAGCTCAATCAGTTTCAAGCCTCGAGAAGATGGTGGGACAACTTGCTTCTTCAGTTCAGACCTTGGCAATGACCGTTGAGAAAGGTAAGTTTCCAAGTCAACCAGTGCCTAACCCTAAAGGAGTACATAAAGCAAGTACCAGTTCACCACAGCAGCATGGAGAAGTCAAAGCAGTAATGACCTTGCGAAAAGGAAAAGAAGTCGACAACAAAGTGGAGATGCCGGTGACAAAAGAAAATCAAATTGTTCCTGTGAGTATTGAGGACTCACCACCAGAGGGGAAAGAAGAAACCAACCCACAAGAATATGTTCCGAAAGCTCCATTTCCCCAGAGGTTAGCTAAAGGCAAGAAGGGAAAATCCACAGGTGAGATTCTTGAAATCTTCAAACAGGTAAGTGTTAACATCCCTTTGCTTGATGCTATTAAATAAGTTCCATCTTATGCCAAGTTTCTTAAAGACCTTTGTACTAAAAAGAGAAACATGCATGTTCAAAAGAAGGCATTTTTAACAGAAAATGTTAGTTCTATCCTCCAACATAAAACTCCTTTAAAATGCAAAGACCCAGGCTCCCCTACTATTTCATGTAGCATAGGGAACCACACAATTGAGAATGCTTTGTTGGATTTAGGAGCTAGTGTAAATCTTTTGCCTTACTCTGTATTCGTGAAACTTGGACTTGGAGAATTACACCCAACTCCAGTGGTGTTACAGCTTGCAGATCGGTCCACGAAAATACCTCGTGGTATTGTGGAGGACGTGCTTATCCAGGTAGATAAGTTTTATTTTCCTGTTGATTTCATTGTAATTGACACTCAACCAATACAGGATTCGAGGAAGCACATTCCCATTATTCTAGGCCGACCTTTCTTGGCAACTGCGGATGCTCACATTCAATGCAGGACCGGAAATATGCAGTTGTCTTTCGGCAACATGACTATGGAGCTGAACATCTTCAACATTGCCACACAACGTCACAGTGCAGATGATGGAATTGTTGATGTGGATTTAATTGAAGCATTAGTTGATGATACTTTTGTTTCAAACCTTAGTGATGATCCTTTACAAACATGTTTAACTCACTTTGGTTTGGATTTTGATATTGACAGATCGATCGATGAGGTCAACGCCCTACTTGACTCAGCACCATCCATGGACACTAATAAATGGAAGTCAAGAGTTGAACAACTAGCACCATCAGAGAAGAAACTCATCCCATCATCAAAATCACCACCGAAGCTCGAGCTCAAACCATTACCCAACACTCTGGAATATGCATTTTTGGGAGAAGAAAGTACTCTGCCGGTAATCATCTCATCATCCCTTAATTACAAACAAAAAGGTAAGTTGTTGCATGTTTTAAAATAGCACAAAGGAGCATTAAGATGGACCATAACAGACATAAAAGGTATAAACCCAGTAGACTGCATGCATTACATTCACCTTGATGAAAATGTTAAATCTACTAGGGAAATGCAACGTCGGTTAAATCCTAACATGAAAGAAGTTGTTAGAACTGAAGTCCTTAAGCTATTAGACGCAGGTATCATTTACCCCATTTCTGATAGTTCATGGGTCAGTCCTGTGCAAGTTGTCCCCAAAAAGTCAGGAGTCACAGTAGTTACGAATGCTGATAATGAATTGATACCCACTAGAGTAACTACAGGATGGTGTGTATGTATTGATTATAGGAAGTTGAATTCTGTCACACATAAAGACCATTTTCCTTTACCATTTATTGATCAAATGCTTGATAGATTAGCAGGCCATGAATTTTATTGCTTTCTAGATGGCTACTCAGGATATAATCAGATTCCCATAGCACCAAAAGATCAGGAGAAAACTACTTTCACTTGCCCTTTTGGCACATTTGCATATAGGAGAATGCCATTTGGATTGTGTAATGCACCTGCTACATTTCAACGATGCATGTTGAGCATTTTTTCTGATATGGTGGAACGATTCCTTGAAGTCTTTATAGATGATTTTTCTGTCTTTGGTGACTCGTTTGATCAATGTTTACATCATCTAACACTAGTTCTGCAGAGATGTATCGAGGAGAACTTGGTTTTAAATTGGGAGAAATGCCATTTTATGGTAAAACAAGGTATTGTTCTCGGTCACATCATTTCGAGCGAAGGTATTGAGGTTGACAAAGCCAAGGTGGATCTCATTTCTAATCTTCCTCCACCCAAAACAGTCAGAGAAGTAAGATCTTTCCTTGGGCATGCTGGTTTTTATAGACGTTTCATTAAAGATTTTAGCAAAGTTTCTAGACCCTTATGCAATTTACTTGCTAAGGATGTACCTTTTATCTTTAATGATTCATGTCTTATGGCGTTTGAAAAATTAAAACAGTTGTTGACATCATCACCCATCATTCAGGCCCCAAACTGGAGCTTACCATTTGAGCTAATGTGTGATGCATCTAATTATGCAGTAGGAGCAGTATTAGGACAAAGAGTTGATCGAATTTTCCACGTTATTTACTATGCTAGTATGACATTAAATGATGCACAGTTGAACTATTCAACTACTGAAAAAGAAATGCTAGCAGTAGTGTTTGCATTGGAAAAATTTCGATCATATCTCATTGGTTGTAAAATAATTATATTCACGGATCATGCTGCTCTTAAATATCTTCTCACAAAGAAAGATGCAAAAGCTAGACTAATTCGTTGGGTGTTACTTTTGCAGGAGTTTGACTTGGAATTCAAAGATAAGAAAGGGACAGAAAATGTTGTGGCGGACCACCTCTCTCGTCTCTATTTTGACACAATTACAGAGCCATTAATATTGAATGAGTCATTTCCAGATGAACAATTAATGAGTGTGGAAGTATTACCTTGGTATGCTGATATAGTTAATTATCTTGTTACAGGTAAACTTCCAGAGCATTGGACCAAGCAAGATAAGGCTAAATTCTTTGCAGAGATAAAGAATTTCTTTTGGGATGACCCATATTTGTTCAAGTATTGTGCAGACCAAATTGTTAGACGATGTGTCCCAGAAAGTGAAATTCAGAATATCCTTTCATTCTGCCATGAACAAGCTTGTGGAGGCCATTTCAGTGCTAAGAAAACAGCGACTAAAGTTTTACAATGTGGTTTCTATTGGCCATCTATATTTCGGGATGCTTACACTTTCTGTTCTTCATGTGATAGGTGTCAACGAATGGGAAGCATTACGCGAAGGAATATGATGCCACTAAATCCAATTTTAGTGGTTGAGATTTTTGATGTATGGGGTATCGACTTCATGGGACCTTTTCCCCCGTCTTTTGGCCATCAATACATATTGGTTGCTGTTGACTACGTATCGAAATGGGTAGAAGCAATTTCATGTAGGACCAATGATCACAAGGTGGTGATAGCATTTTTGAAAAGCAATATTGTTTCACGCTTTGGATTCCCTCGAGCAATAATCAGTGATGGTTGTGCCCACTTTTATAACAAAGCATTCAAAGCACTTTTGACAAA
This sequence comes from Citrus sinensis, assembly GCF_022201045.2. Taxonomy (NCBI): domain Eukaryota; kingdom Viridiplantae; phylum Streptophyta; class Magnoliopsida; order Sapindales; family Rutaceae; genus Citrus; species Citrus sinensis. The sequence continues at coordinate 13,969,733 of NC_068557.1, read as the reverse complement.
GTATTCAATCACACACAAAGTGGCGACCCCGTATCATCCGCAAACCAGTGGCCAAGTTGAGATCTCCAATCGAGAAATAAATCACATATTAGAAAAGACGGTGAGGCCGGACAGAAAAGATTGGTCATTAAGACTTGATGATGCCTTATGGGCATATAGAACGGCTTTCAAGACCCCGATTGGGATGTCACCCTACAGGCTAGTGTATGGAAAAGCTTGCCACCTACCTGTGGAACTCGAGCATCGTGCATATTGGGCCATCAAGAAATTCAATTTTGACATGCAGCAAGCCAGCTCAGAAAGAAGATTACAGCTGGCAGAACTTGAAGAAATTTGCAATGATGCATACGAAAATGCCAAGATTTACAAGCAACGAATGAAAGTCTTCCATGATAAGCAAATTATGAGAAAATCGTTCACTCCAGGTCAGAAAGTGCTTTTATTCAATTCTCGCTTGCACCTATTCCCAGGTAAGTTACGCTCTCGTTGGTCTGGTCCCTTTATTGTTCATACTGTTTTTCCACATGGGGCAATTGAAATTAAGGACCCAAAGAACGGTGTCACGTTTAAAGTTAATGGTCAAAGATTAAAGCCATATCTAGAGTACCAACCACATGAAGAAGACTCCGAAATAAATTTGAGTGACCCACCAAATTTGAATTGATTTTTTTTTCTTTTCGTTGATTTGATTTTTCTTTCTTTCTTTTTATTATTATTCTTTTGCTAATTGAAATTGTTTTTGCATAAGTGTGTTTATTTTACCATTAAGTTTTCTCTTATCATTTTTAATCATGAGTCTCATACTTAGACCGTTCCTCCTCAACATTCTTAAACCACTTCAACGTGTCAAAACTCATCTCAAGAGGCAGATTCAATTTTGTAAAACACAACGCATTTGGGCTCTACAACCACCAGAGTTAGTAGCCTATGTTGAGGGTTTAGAACGCCAACTCCGAGACATTGAGAGAAGTGTTTACGACATCCAGTTGGAGCTTGAGGTAAATTCAATAAGAGGACGATTTTGATTTTCTTTGTGTGTTTTAATTTGTTTTTCTGTTTGTGTGCTTTAGTTTGTTACCCCGGTGAAGTGGCGGATAACGGTACTCCGTGACAATCAAGTCGGTTACTTCAGTTTCCCATAATAACTGATATTCTGAGGCGAAGGTATGGACAGAAACGAGATTCTGGCGAAGCTTCACAAGCGATTCCCTTCACTTCCTCAGAATGCCCTCCTTACGATCTATAAAGCTCGGTCCGAACGCATGCGATTATTCATGAGGAATAACATACCTGCTGACATCCGTTGGTTAATCGAGGCTAAAGTACGATCGGCAGGTGAGTTACCTCCAAAATTTATTGCATACATGCCTAGTTGTGGTAAAGGAAATTATGCAAGAAAACGACGAGCTCGAAGAATTTCTGTTGCTTGTCATAAGTGTGCCAGAATGAGTTGCAATAAAAACCCATGTTCTTTAGGCATGATGTCTGATAACAGGGAAGATAAGATTCAATTCATTAAGGATGGCTTGAATAAGGAGTCATTGGATGATATCCTTTTGTCTCTTGAAACGCATCCCAGTGGATATGTGCAAGGAGCGATTCTCCAGTTATGGCCATTATTCCAGAAAGAGCATGCACGATATAGTCTCGGGAATCTGACTATAAACGACCCTGTTTGCCAGTTTATAAGAAAACTGGATAGGAAGCCTATCCTCGACCCATAGAGGGCGTTCAAGCCGTTTCTGGACGTAAAACCAGAGGAAGATGTGAGCCACAGTCGCAACTACCTGTAAATATCCTTTTACTTTATTGTTATTTTATTTCACTATTGTCTTATTGTTTGCATTATTGTCTTTAACAATTTTATTACTGTTTGCTTTTTCTTTATTACTGTTTGCTTTTCCCTTTCTACTGTTTCCTTTTTGACTCGCGAGCCACGTGCTTTACGCGTTATTTGACATGGACATGTGACCTCATACATAACTATGACCCACTATCACCAAGACTCTTAAATGTGATTTTCTTTGTCAAGCACTCACAAATTATTTTTGCGAAGTATCACAATGGCAGCTACTCCCAATAGACAATTCAAGAACATTTGTGTGCTTTCTGGATTTACATATGGCAAACATAAAGAGTTCGTTGAGGCAGCCATAGATCTTGGTCGAAGCATAGCAGCGAGAAAATTACACTTGGTGTATGGAGGAGGTAATCGAGGGTTATCAAAAATGGTCTCAAAAGCAGCTTTTATCAGAGGAAGTCAAGTGTTAGGCATCATCCCAAGAGTCTTAAAACCATTGGGCAGTTCGTCTGACTCATCAACTGGAGAAGAGTTAGTCGTCTCAGGTATGCAGGAAAGAATAACTGAAATGCTTAATCATGCTGATGCTTTTATTTTCCTTCCAGGAGATCTTGCAACACTAGAGGCACTTATCACGCTAGCATCTTGGGCCCATCTCTACATCCACCAGAAACCCATCGGTTTGTTAAATGTCAATAACTTTTATGATGGCTTTATCGCATTTCTTAACCATGCAATAAAAAACTATTTCATTCCCGCTAATGTGAAAAAACTCTTTATTTGTGCTCACACTGCTAATGAGCTACTTGATCTGTTACAAGCTTATAGACCGGAGCCAGACCCCTGGACTTTTGTGTTGGAGCGTCCAAATAATGATGGTAACAGTAGCAGCAATAAGAAGTACAAATTAGATTTAACTCTCCGCCTGTAAATATTTTCTTCTGTGTTGCACCACCCAAGTGATGTCTTCTAAACTCTACTTCTTTCCTTTCAAACATTGAGAACAATGTTTCGTTCTGGTTGGGGGGAGGGAATAGTCGACAATTGTGGAATCTTGGTTAGGTTTTTACTGATTTTTTGTTGTAGAAACTAATTGTTGCTAACTTTTTGTGTTGAAGATGGCTGAATATGGAGTGTAGTGACTCTAGAAACGCATCTTCATCGTTTTAAAAAAAATTTTAAAAAAAAACTTAAAAAAAAATTCAGACATTTTCTTTTTCTTTATTATGTGTTTATGTTTATTTTTCTTCTTTTTAATTTCTCCTCTATAAATATACATTTTCCAACTTGTGAGTCGAAAATGGCTGAATATGGACTGTAGTTCCTCTAGAAACGCATCTTCCTTAAAAAAAATAAAAAATCATTTTCGTTTTCTATTATTTTACGTATAACTTTTCTAATTAGTTTTTATGTATCATTTTCACATTTCTGCATGCATATTTTCCTTTCATGTTTAGAATAGGTTGGGGGGTAGAATGTTGTTTAAAAAAAAAATTTGTGTGATTTGTTTTAACATTGGATGACATGATTAATTTCAAATTTCAGTATTTGTATTATCTTTGGTCTTAAGTGATTTTACATTATGTTTGCTACTCTACATGTTGATGTCGGAGACAAATATGAGTTACTTGAAGGAATGAACATGTCATAATAAGTACCAAGTGAGTTTTTGAGCCTATTATTTTTCTTGGAGAATAACCCTTTTGCCCACTCTTTATACAGCTTAGCAGTTTATTATTTTACACACGATCTCTAAATTGCTTTTGAGTTAACCCTTAAAAAAATTGGAAAATAAAAAAAAAGAGAAAAAAATGTGTGTTGTTATATTGGGAGGCCCATCTAACTAGTAGATATGGATGATTATTTAGAGCCCTAAAAGACGATGGAAAGGCCATCTTTGATCCGTTTGAGCCTTTCTAGCCATCCTTTTTATTAAATATCCATAGTTAACCCTTTTGAGCCTTTAAAAAAAAAAACTTTTTTTTTGTCAACTTATCATCTTGACCCACTCCGATTTGGAGTATTACCCGATATCTTATAAGTTCCATCACCTATTTATGTTTGAGAAAAATGTAAATAATTATTTTGTTCAGTGAAGTTATGCCAAAAAAAAAAAGAGAAAAAAAAACAAAACAAAACAAAAGTTGTTGTTTCAAAAGAATAAAAATAAAAATAATAGGTGAAATCCACCTTGCAACTTCCAAAAAAAAAAATTCTCTGCATTTTTTTCAAACATACACTTTGTTTTCCTTCTTTCCCTTCTTTGTTAGCCATGTCCCTAGCCTACGTTACGTCCTAATAAAAGTCCTTCTTGATTTTAGGAAACTATAGTTTGAAGTAGAAGCTAGTTATATGGGCTAAAAAGATGTAGTAGTGCATATAAAAATAAATAAATAAATAAATTGTGTTAACTAACAGTTTTTATTTCACTTGAGATCGTATTATTTTTAAGCTGAGGGCATATTTGTTTCATCTTGGTGAGAGCATGTGATATCACTTCTTCATTATTTTCTCTCTCAATTACCATTCATTGGAGTGACTATTTTTATTGGTTTTAATTTCTTTGTGAGAGTGTCACTACTTCCAGTGAGATTTTGGGGTTTGACATGTCATTCTTGAAAGTAGCTATGACAAAGTCTACTGGGCTGATTCATGTGGATGGTTGATGTGGGTGTGATGTTGCTTTAGACTGGAGATAATGCTTATACTTTTATTTGATTGCTATCATTAATCTGACAGAATAAATACGAGTGTTTCTATTAAAAAAAAAATTTTTTTTTTTAATTTTGTTTTCGCTTTATTTGCTAGGGACTAGCAATAAGCTGGTTGGGGGGTGTGTTGAGTGTTAGAAAATGCATATTTATAAAGGAGAAAACCGTCATTTTACATTTCAAGTCTTACTAACAACCCTTACTTTTATGTATTTAACCTTCTTGTGATTTAATTACATGTATTTTATTTTAATTAAGTATTTTATGTATTTTAGGGGCATTATAGTCATTTCACAATAAAGGAGAGATCAGACGGCAAAACGGACATCACTTTTGAACTCAGGACGGTCGAAAACCTTAGGAGAAGCATAAAATGAAAAATGACACTATTCATATGTACGGTACTATTCACGTGTACGGTACTAACTACGTTACTGTTCACAACACTGTTCACATAGACGGATCTATGACGTGGCATTGACTGATGAGGTGTCACGATCCTGTTGGGCTAAAATTCTTATGTACTGTTGATGGTGACGTGGCAGCATATCAGTGGATGAAAAATCTCGCGTACGGTACATGCATCACACAGGATTATTTTCAACCAAACTGCGTTACTGTTCATCCGAGTCAAACTGCGTTACTGTTCATCCGAGTCAAACCGTGTTACTGTTCATATCCGCGTGGTCAAACCGTGGACTGTTGACTGATGACGTGGCGCAATCCTGAGCGTCCAAACTGTTTTTAATCCGATGGCCATGATTTACTCCATGTATCTATAAAAAGGGGGCCTCCCCCCCCTAATTTGATATCTCTGAATCCATTTTTGGGATCCATTTTCTGTAATTCCTTCTTCATCTTGTATTTTCTTCGTATTTTAATAAATTCCCATTTTGCCCCTAGTTCAACTATGAGTGGCTAATTTTCTTTCAAGCTTGGGTTGAAGGTGAAGTCTCAACATGTGTCATGGGCTTTATTTGGTAAATTTATTTTCTCTTCCCCTCTAGTTTTTGTGGATGTTTTGACTTCTCGTCGACAAATAATACTAATCTTGTCTAGTACCGCCTTGGTTTCACCGGCCCTCTAGTACAAGGTTATTATTATTTGGCACGATAAGCCCTTAGCACCATATTGATTAGAGCGTGGTTCATGAGGTGTGGATTCCCCCCTCATGATTTAATTGGCATTAATACGGATTATTTAGCCCATGATGCATGTTGATACGGATCCAGATACCCAAGTACGTCAATTTAATAGATTTTCTCTTCAATTTATTCTCTCCATTGCAATTCCAATTTTAGAATTTATTCTCGCCATTTTAATTTAAGTCTTAGCATATTCCAAATCATTTCTACCATAAATCCAACAACCCATTTACAAAATTAATTCTATACACATAATTAAAATCCACCTCCTCGTGGGATCGACACTCGTCACCATTAGTCTATACTACAATAGATTCGTGCGCTTGCGAGTACATTAAAATTTGCACAACAGCAGCATCTGTGCTTGCTGTACTGCCAATAGCTGTTCGTCAGGAAAAGTTTCAGTGATGCCCTTCCTTGTCAATGTACTAGTGTCTGCTTCCAACCGTGACAAATAGTCTGCCACTTGATTCTCAATCCCCTTTCTATCTGTAATTTCCAGATCAAATTCTTGAAGCAATAATATCCATCTGATTAGTCTTGGTTTGGCATTCTTCTTTGAAATTAAATATTTAATGGCTGCATGGTATGTGTAAACAGTTACTTTAGTACCTACCAGGTAAGGTCTGAATTTGTCAAAAGCAAAAACTACTGCCAGCAACTTCTTCTCTGTAGTGGTGTAATTGATCTAAGTTGGAGTAAGAGTTTTGCTTGCATAATATATAGAATGAAAAACCTTATCCTTTCTTTGCCCTAATACTGCTCCCACAAAATGATCATTAGCATCACATATCAATTCAAATGTAAATTTCAATCTGGAGATATAACTACTGGAGTAGTGATCAAGGCTTTCTTTAATTCTCCAAATGCTTGAAGGCATTCTTTGTCAAAGTGAAATGGTTTATCATGCTCCAGCAATGAACATAGAGGCTTGGCTACTCTGGAAAAATCCTTGATGAATCTTCTGTAGAATCCAGCATGACCCAGAAAACTCCTAATACCCTTTACTGAGGTTGGGGGTGGCAGTTTATCTATTACCTCTATCTTGGCTTTATCTACCTCAATACCATCCTTGGATATCTTGTGACCCAGCACTATTCCTTCTTGCACCATGAAATGACACTTCTCCCAATTAAGTACTAAGTTGGTCATCTCACATCTTTTAAGAACTTATTTCAAGTTGTGTAAACAATTACCATATGTCTCTCAAAAAACTGAAAAATCATCCATGAAAATTTCCAAGGTCTGCTCTACCATATCAGAAAATATAGACATCATGCATCTCTGAAAAGTTGCTGGAGCACTGCATAGCCCAAATGACATTCTTCTGAAGGTAAATGTTCCATAAGGGCAAGTAAATGTAGTCTTCTCTTGATCCTCTAGTGCTATAGCAATCTGGTTGTAGCCTGAATACCCATCTAAGAAACAGTAGTATTGTTTTCCAGCAAGTCTATCCAGCATCTGATCTATGAATAGAAGTGGGAAATGGTCTTTCCTTGTTGCTTTGTTGAGCTTCCTGTAATCCATACACACTCTCCATCTAGTCACTGGCCTTGTAGGAATAAGTTCATTCTTCTCATTAGCCATTACTGTTATCCCTCCTTTCTTTGGAACACACTGAACTGGGCTTACCCATGAACTGTCTGATATTGGGTATATGATTCCAGCATTTAACCATTTGATGATTTCCTTCTTCACCACTTCTTTCATAATAGGATTCAGCCTTCTCTGGTGCTCCACCGAATTGCTGGAAGAGTCTTCTAAAAGGATCTTATGCATATATATTGATGGGCTGATAACCTTTATATCTGCCATGGTCCATCCAATTGCTCTTCTGTATTTTCCCAGCAAATCTACTAGGCTTTGTTCTTGACCTGCATCCAAAGTAGAAGAAATGATTACAGGGAGTATGTTGTTTTGACCAAGATAAGCATACTTTAAATGTGAAGGTAACAGTTTTAATTCAAAACTAGGGGGTGATTCAATAGATGGTAAAGTTATTTTTACTTCCCTGTCTGAAAGATTCAGGTGTTCAATAACCCTGTTGTGCCCATTAGATTGCTGTTTGTCCATCCAATCTGTTTGAATTGCTGCAACATCTTCCTCTTCAACCTCCTCAAAGGTGGTGACTTTGTTAAGTATATTACTACAGCATCTGTCCAGTCCGTTTGTTACAACAAGATCCACTACACTTAGGAAATTGCAACCTTCTATTTCATTAGGGTTTCTTGTTGAGTGTTAGAAAATGTATATTGGAGAAAATCGTCATTTTACATTTCAAGTCTTACTAACAACCCTTACTTTTATGTATTTAAGGTTCTTGTAATTTAATTATGTGTGTTTTATTTTAATTAAGTATTTAGTGTATTTTAGGGACATCATAGTCATTTCACAATAAACGAGAGATCAAACAGCAAAACGGACATCACTTTTGAACTCAGGACGGTCGAAAACCTTAGGAGGAGCATAAAAGGAAAAATTGCATTGTTCACATGTACGGTACTATTCACATATACGGTACTATCTACGTTACTGTTCACATAGACAGATCGATGACGTGGCATTGACTGATGAGGTGTCATGATCCTGTTAGTCTAAAATTCTTATGAACTGTTGATGGTGACGTGGCAGCATATTAGTGGACCAAAACTTGCGCATACGGTACATGCATTACATAAGATTATTTTCAACCTAACCGCATTACTGTTCAAAGCCGGGTCAAACCGTGTTACTGTTCATCCACGTGGTCAAACCGCGTACTGTTGACTGATGACGTAGCACAATCCTGAGCGTCCAAACTATTTTTAATCCGATGGCCATGATTTACTCAATGTATCTATAAAAAGGGGGCCTTCCCCCCCTAATTTGATAGCTCTGAATCCATTTTTAGACTCCATTTTCTGTAATTCCTTCTCCATCTTGTATTTTCTACGTATTTTAATAAATTTTCATTTTGCCCCTAGTTCAATTATGAGTGGCTAATTTTCTTTCAAGCTTGGGTTGAAGGTGAAGTCTCAACATGTGTCATGGGCTTTATTTGGTAAATTTATTTTCTCTTCCCATCTAATTTTTGTGGATGTTTTGACTTCTCGTCGACAAATAATACTAATCTTGTCTAGTACCGCCTTGGTTTCACCGGCCCCCTAGTACAAGGTTATTATTATTTGGCACGATAAGCCCTTAGCACCATATTGATTAGAGCGTGGTTCATAAGGTGTGGATTCCCCCCTCATGATTTAATTGGCATTAATAAGGATTATTTAGCCCATGACGCATGCTGATACGGATCCAGATACCCAAGTACGTCATCTCAATAGATTTCTCTTCAATTAATTCTCGCCATTTCAATTCCAATTTTAAGATAATCCAAATCATTTTCACCACAAATCCAACCACCCATTTACAAAATTAATTCTACACACAATTAAAATCCACCTCCTCCTGGGATCGACACTTGTCTCCATTAATCTATTCTACAATAGATTCGTCCACTTGCAAAAATTTACACAACAAGTTTTTGGCGCCGTTGCCGGGGAGGTAAGTAATTTTAATTCATAGAATTAATTTTTGTGAATAATTTCTTTTAATTGTTTTCTTGTAATTTTTTTTATTAAAAAAAAAGTGAATCTACATTTAAAGGTTAGTATTTCTCTTCTTTTTTTCTTCTTTAAAATTATGTAATTTATTTTTCTTTGTAATTTTTTTTGTTTATCTTATTAATTTATTTTTAGTTAATTTATTTCATGTATTTATTTTTTGTGTATTTTTATAGTAAGGCTGTAATAGCGCAATAAGGTTAGTATCGTAATTTCTCCCTCTTCTTTATTTTTACTTGTTTTGTTCCCATCTTTATTTTTTATTTTATTTGTTTTGCATGCATGGTCGAAGGTCATTATTACCTAATCTTGAACCTATAGACCTTGAACTTCAGAAAACACTTCGCACACACAAACAAGTTAAAAATAAAATGGATTTGCAACCACAGGAGAGGCCATTCAAGGACTACTTCAGTCCTTTAGATAATTTGAGCACATCATGCATAAGATACCCAAATATAGCTGCTAGGAGTTTTGAACTAAAGCCTAGTGTGCTAAATTGTCTCCCAACATTCTATGGCCTAGAAAATGAGGACCCATATAATCATCTGAATGATTTTCATACTATTTGTCAAACATTTAAATATGAGAATTTTTCAGATGATGATGTTAAACTTAGACTATTCCCATTTTCTTTAAAGGATAGAGCTCGTTCATGGTTAAATACTTTGCCTGCTAATAGCATCACATCATGGGAACAAATGGTTACAAAATTTTTGAATAAATATTTCCCAGTGCATAAAACCAATGCTATTCGCAGGGAAGTTTCAGAGTTTACACAGAGAGAAGACGAGCAGTTTTTCGAAACAGGGGAGCGATTCAATGGGCTACTCTTGAAGTGTCCACATCATGGGTACGAGAAATGATACTAATGCCAATACTTTTTGGAGGGATTATTGCCGAATGTGCAAGAATGGCTAATGGCAACAAGTAAAGGAGAGCTAATGTCAAAAAGTGCATCAGAGATTTGGGAATTCTTCCAGCGACAAGCAGATAATTCCCAACAACGGAGTCGATCACTAAGGAATACTAGAAGAATTAAGGGAGTAAATGAGGTTCACATTGGCGAGTCAAATTCAGAAATCAAAGAAGTCAAGGAGATGGTTGAAGGTCTCGCTCGACAAATAGCATCTTTATCGACTTCTAAATCAACCGAGCCACATGACCATGACTCATACCCAGATCAAGCCAATGCCATAGGTGTAATGAGAAAACCATGAAATTACAACCCATACTCCAACACATATAACCCTGGATGGAGAGACCACCCCAATTTTTCATGGTCTCAAGGATTTCAACAAAATGGACCAGCAGCTCTAGCTCCACCAATGCAACCAATTCCTCAAAATCCTCAAGCCTCTCAGCCCCCATTTAGACTATACAATCAGGACCAGAACTACTCTCAACCCAGACCATTAGAGGATGCATTCCAGAATTTCAAGAATGTTACTCACTCCACGATTGAGCAACAGAATCGCACCATTGATGGACTACGAAATGAGTTGAAAGCAGGCTTCAATTCACAAGCCCAATCAGTTTCAAGCCTTGAGAAGATGGTGTGACAACTGGCTTCTTCAGTTCAGACCTTGGCAATGACCGTTGAGAAAGGTAAGTTTCCAAGTCAACTAGTGCCTAATCCTAAAGGAGTACATGAAGCAAGTACCAGTTCACCACAGCAGCATGGAGAAGTCAAAGCAGGCATAACCTTGCGAAAAGAAAAAGAAGTCGACAACAAAGTGGAGATGCCGGTGACAAAAGAAAATCAAATTGTACCTGTGAATGTTGAAGACTCACCACCGGAGGAGAAAGAAGAAACCAACTCGCGAGAATATGTTCCCAAAGCTCCATTTCCTCAAAGGTTAGCTAAAGGAAAAAAGAGAAAATCCACAGGTGAGATTCTTGAAATCTTCAAACAGGTAAGTGTTAACATCCCTTTGCTTGATGCTATAAAACAAGTTTCATCTTATGCCAAGTTTCTTAAAGACCTTTGTACTAAAAAGAGAAATATTCATGTTTAAAAGAAGGCATTTTTAACAGAAAACGTTAGTTCTATACTCCAACACAAAATTCCTCTAAAATACAAAGACCCAGGCTCCCCCACTATCTCATGTAGCATAAGGAACCACATAATTGAGAATGTTTTGTTGGATTTAGGAGCTAGTGTAAATATGTTGCCTTACTCAGTATTTTTCAAACTTGGACTTGGAGAATTACACCCAACTCCAGTGGTGTTACAACTTACAGATCGGTCCACGAAAATACCTCGTGGCATTGTGGAGGATGTGCTTATCCAGGTAGACAAGTTTTATTTTCCTGTTGATTTTATTGTAATTGACAGTCAACCAATACATGATTCAAGGAAGCACATCCCCATTATTCTAGGCTGACCTTTCTTGGCAACTGTGGATGCTCACATTCAATGCAGAACTGGAAATATGTAGTTGTCCTTCAGCAACACGACTATGGAGCTGAACATCTTCAACATTTCCAAACAGCCTCACAATGCAGATGATGGAATTGTTGATGTGGATTTAATAGAAACAATAGTTGATAATACTTTTCTTTCAAACCTTAGTGATGATCCTTTACAAACATGTTTAACTCACTTTGGCTTGGATTTTGATATTGACAGATCGGTCAATGAGGTCAACGCCCTACTTGACTCAGCAACATCCATGGCCATTAATAAATAGAAGTCAAGAGTTGAACAACTAGCACCATCAGAAAAGAAACTCATCCCATCATCAGAATCACCACCGAAACTCGAGCTCAAACCATTGCCCAACACTTTGGAATATGCATTTTTGAGAGAAGAAAGTACTCTGCCGATAATCATCTCATCATCTCTAAATGACGAACAAAAAGGTAAGTTGTTAGATGTTTTAAAAGAGCACAAAGGAGCATTAGGATGGACCATAACAGACATAAAAGGTATAAATCCAGTAAATTGCATGCATTACATTCACCTCGATGAAAATGCTAAATCTTCTAGGGAAATGCAACGTCGGTTAAATCCTAATATGAAAGAAGTTGTTAGAACTGAAGTCCTTAAGCTATTAGACGGAGGTATCATTTACCCAATTTCTGATAGTTCATGGGTCATTCATGTACAAATTGTCCCTAAAAAGTTAGGAGTCACAGTAGTTACCAATGCTAATAATGAATTGATACCAACTAAAGTAACTACAGGATGGCGTGTATGCATTGATTATAGAAAATTGAATTCTGTCACATGTAAAGACCATTTTCCTTTACCATTTATTGATCAAATGCTTGACAGATTAGCAGTCCATGAATTTTATTGCTTTCTAGATGGCTACTCCGGATATAATCAGATTCTCATAGCACCAAAAGATCAAGAGAAACCACTTTCACTTGCCCTTTTGGCACTTTTGCATATAGGAAGATGTCATTTGGATTATGTAATGCACTTGCTACATTTCAACGATGCATGTTAAGCATTTGTTTTGATATGGTTGAACGATTCCTTGAAGTTTTTATGGGTGACTTTTCTGTCTTTGGTGATTCATTTGATCAATGTTTACATCATCTAACACTAGTTCTACAGAGATGTATCGAAAAGAACTTGGTCTTAAATTGAGAGAAGTGTCATTTTATGGTAAAACAAGGTATTGTTCTCGGTCACATCATTTCGAACAAAGGTATTGAGGTTGACAAAGCCAAGATGGATCTCATTTCTAATCTTCCTCCACCCAAAACAATCAGAGAAGTAAGATCTTTCCTTGGGCATGCTGGTTTCTATAAACGTTCCATTAAAGATTTTAGCAAAGTTTCTAGACCCTTATGCAATCTACTTGCTAAGGATATACCTTTTGTCTTTGATGATTCATGTCTTGTGGCATTTGGAAAATTAAAGCAGTTGTTGACATCATCACCCATCATTCAGCCCCCAAATTGGAGTTTACCATTTGAACTCATGTGTGACGCATCTGATTATGCAGTAGGAGCAGTATTAGGACAAAGAGTTGATCGAATTCCTCATGTTATTTACTATGCTAGTATGACATTGAATGATGCACATTGAACTATTCAACTACTGAAAAAGAAATGCTAGCAGTAGTGTTTGCATTAGAGAAATTTCGATCTTATCTCATTAGTTGTAAAATAATTATATTCACAGATCATGCTGCTCTTAAAAATCTTCTCACAAAGAAAGATGCAAAAGCTAGACTAATTCGTTGGGTGTTACTTTTGCAGGAATTCTACTTGGAATTCAAAGATAAGAAAGGGACAGAAAATGTTGTGGCGAACCACCTCTCTCGTCTCCATTTTGACACAATTATAGAGCCATTAATATTGAATGAGTCATTTCCAGATGAACAATTAATGAGTGTGGAAGTATTACCTTGGTATGCTGATATAGTTAATTATCTTGTTACAGGTAAACTTCCAGAGTATTGGACCAAGCAAGACAATGCTAAATTCTTTGCAGAGATAAAGAATTTCTTTTGGGATGACCCGTATTTGTTCAAGTATTGTGCTTATCAAATTGTTAGACAATGTGTCCCAGAAAATGAAATTCATAATATTCTTTCACTCTGCCATGAACAAGCTTGTGGAGGTCATTTCAGTGCTAAGAAAACAGCAACTAAAGTTTTACAATGTGGTTTTTATTGGCCAACTATA